>NC_029774.3:117277572-117291714 GCF_000817695.3 Arachis duranensis | reverse complement strand
AACAGAAATTGTTAGAGAGAAAAAGGAGCAATACCAGTAATTTGATGCCAAGCATAGTCTTGTAGCCTCCTATTTAATATTCTCTCTCTGTTGCTTTTTGTAGCACCTGAATTATTTTGATTGGCTGCCACGTGTCTCTTGCCTTCAACTGATCTTTCTTCATTAGTTAATTTCTCACTGTTTCCATCCTTTCCCTCAATAATCTCATCGGCAACAATTTTCTTCCTTACATTACTTCCCTCTTTCACTTCGACCTTGCCCTTAAGGTTGAACCGGAAAAAATTTTTGGTGAATTTTACTGCACTTTCTCAAGTGACCTCAGCTGCTTCACCAATGCCCCACTTTACTTTGAGTTGTCTTTCCTCCTTTCCATGCTTAAGAATTGTCTCAGAATCTAAAACTGATGCGAGCTCCAAGATGGGTTCTAAGTCACTTGATTGCAATGGTAACAGTAAGTAATATGCCTGAGAGTCACCATTAAACTTTTTAAAAGTGCTATATAAAAAACATCATGAATCCTAGCCTCAGAGGCCAGTGCTAGTTTGTAAGAAACAACACTTAACTTCTTAATGATTCAGAAAGGGTCAAAGAACCTCATTCTCAGCTTTTGACTTTTGCATAAAGCCACTAAATGCTGCCAATGGGATTGGAGTTTGGCTAGAATGAGATCGCCTTTCTCAAATTCAGCATCTCGGTGAATCTTATCAACATAAGCCTTCATGAATTGTCGGGCCCTTGTGAGATTAGCCTTAACCTATTCCAACAATTTGTCTCAAGTTAGCAACAACTCTTGAATGGATGGCTCGTCGTGGGAAGAAAATTCTTAATAAATGAGGCTAGGAGGGTCGTGGCCATATAATGCTTTGTAAGGAGACGTCTTAATAATGTTATGTTGAGAGGTGTTGTACCAATATTGCGCCTACAGAAGCATGTTACCCCATTTCTTTAGATTCTTAAAGCAAAAGCATCATAAGTACATTTCGAAGGTTTTATTCAACACCTTACTTTGTCCATGGGTTTGAGGATAATACGCAGAGCTTATTGCCAAGGGCGTGCCCTACATTTTAAATAATTGTTGCCGAAATCTACTAATGAAAACTTGATCCCGATCAGAAATTATGGTATTAGAAAAATCATATAACTTCACAATATTTCTGATAAATGCTTCCGCCACTATTCTACGACAAAATCCCTCTTTAAGGGAATAAAATATGCAAACTTAATAAGCCTATCAACGATTACCATGACCACAAAATATCCATGGGAGGGGGGAAGCACAGTGATGAAATCCATGCAAATTGTTTCCCATACTTCCTACGGTACTGGCAAAGGGTGTATTAACCCAGCTGGCAACTTAGTATCTACCTTGGCCTGCTAACATATGGTTCAAGAAAGAATATAGTCGCGGATATCGTGTTGCATATTCGGCTTATAAAAATTTGAGGCAATTCGTTCAACTATCTTAGCAACCCCGGAGTGCCCACCAATCACACTATCATGGAACTCATGTAGAAGTAGCTTGATCAAGGGGCTTGCCAAAGGTATCACCACCCTATCACTCCACAAGAGAATTCTATTCCTTATTGAATAATGACCAATGTCATGCCTTCCCTCCAAAAAGACTGCATGATGGACCTGAGATTCGGATCAGCTTCAACATCTACTTTGAGATTACATAACCAATCTACTCTTGGACAAGACCATGCTCTAAGGAAGCTCTGAAATAAGGCGTCAGTAGCAACATTATCAATATCCAACATGTATTGAATTTCAAAATCACAGCCAAGCAACTTATGTAACCACTTGTGTTGCTTCAAAGTATGCAGATTTTGATGGAATAGTGATTTCAAGATTTGTTGATCCATCTAAATAATAAATTTTTTTCCAAGCAAATAATGGCAAAATTTGGCAATTGCCTCAATGATGGTGTAAAACTCCCTTGTGTAGGTGGATTGATGTGGCATGGTTGGAGAGAACTTCTTGGAAAAATAAGCAATATGTGCTTCTACTGAATTAAAATAGCTCCAATCCCAAACCCTGAAGCATCCATTTCAATGATGAAGGGTAAGTCAAAATTCGGTAGGGCCAATACCGGTTTGGACGTAATGGAAGCCTTTAAGAGGGTAAATGCAGAAGCTACTTTGGCACTCCACGTGAAAGAATTTTTCTTCAAAAGGTCCGTGAGAGGGGCAGTTATAGAGGCATAATTTTTAATAAAGCATCTATAATACCCTGTGAGATCCAGAAAACCTCGAAGTTGTTTCAAATTTTGAGGAGCAGACTAATCAATTATGGTTTGAACTTTCACCTTATCCATGTGAACACCCGCCTCGTCAATAGTATGTCCCAAATAGTCAATCTCATTGACACCAAAGGAGCATCTGGAAAGCTTTGCATATAAAGTTTCACGTTGGAGGATCTGCAACAATAATTCAAGGTGTTGTAAGTGTTGAGGCCATAAGAGACTATAAATTAATATGTCATCAAAGAAGACCAACACAAATTTCCTCAAATAAGGTCGGAATATGTCATTTATCAGGTTTTGAAATGTAGCCAGGGCATTCGTAAATCTGAATGACATGATAAGCCACTCATAATGACCTTAGGGAGTGATGCGTGAGCATCTTTTCTATTTTTTCCTAGTGAATTTGTATTTAATTTATTAAGTTTAATCAAGAATTAATTATCTTTTAGCCACTATGGATGCTACTTTGAGTCTTGTGCAATTCTATTTATTTTAGGTAGCATTCGGCTGGATTTGATGAAATTTCTGCAGCACAAGAATTAAAGAGAGGACAGCAAAGAGCGACGCACCCGCGTACCCGATGCGTGTGCGTAATTTAGAGCTTTCCATGGCGACGCGTGCGCGTACCTGACGCGTGCGTGTGATTTGGAGATTTGTGCAGCGACGCGTACGCATACGCGTGACACGCGAAGAAGACCATCGATGCGTACGTGTGACATGCGCCACGTGCAGAAAATGCAGAAAATGCTGGGGGCAATTTCTGGGCCCATTTTGGCACTCAAGTAAGGCTCAGCTCTCTGCCAAGTTAGGTGCAGATCCAGTGAAGCCAAGTGGTCCCCACATTACAAGGCGTGGATTATTTAATTGATTTTGATTCAAATTTGAATTTTAAAATAAGAAAAGATATTATTTTAATTTTAGAAATTTGATTTTAAATTAATTAGGATTAGTTATAAAAATGAGAGACTTCTCTTCTAGTAGGGGGATTCCATTAGGGAATTCTATACCAATTTACATTCGGTACTCTACAGTTTTACCAGAATCCTTATTTTCTCTCTGAGCCATGAGCAACTAAACCTCCATCGTTAAGATTAGGAGCTCTGTCCATTGTATGGATTGACATTATTACTTTTCTATTCTAATTCATGTTTTGATTTATATTTCAAGAATTGTTTTCGTTCTTTATTTTATAAATTTGGGTGGAACGAAAGTATGACTCATGTTCTAATTGAGTTCTTGTATAACTTGGAAAAGCTCTTTACTTGAACAACAGCTTGAAAACATATTCTCCTGAATTTCTAATTGTTTGTATTTAACGGGATACGTGACATATAATCCCCTTATTTTTAGATAATTAGGATTCTTGTGGCATATAAATTGGAATTTGATCATCACCCTCTAATTGGAATTAATTGACCAAGGAATTGGCAGTTAATGAATTTTAGAGGAGATTAGGAAGGTCTAAGGAATTAGGGTCTAGTCACATATAGTTTGCCATGAATTAAATCTTGCATGATTAAAATAGTTAGTAAGAAAAGTCAATCTAAGAAATAGATAACTCTGAAGCCTTAACTATTCTCTCATATTTTATTCCAAACTTATTCACCTGCTGTCTTTAAACTCTTAATTTACTGTTTAATGCTCTTTGAACATCCAACACTCTTTTTTTTGTTTGCCTAACTAAGTGGTTTAACCAACCATTATTGATTGATCCATCAATCCTCGTGGGATCAACCCTCACTCACCTGAGGTATTACTTAGTACGACTCGGTGCACTTGCCGGTTAGTTTGTGGGTTATAAATCCCGCACTAGGGAGTCTGGAATGCCGTTTTGAACCTATCCTCAAACTTTACTACAATCTGGTGATAACAAGACTTGAGGTCCAACTCTGAGAACACCCTCGCACCAAACATCTCATCAAGAAGCTCATCAACTGTTGGTATAGGAAAACTATCCTTCACAGTAATATTGTTCAATGCGTGATAACCTATGCAAAACCTCCAAGACCTATACTTTATTTTTACTAATAAAATAGGGGATAAAAAGGGACCCTTGCTTGGTTGAATAATGCCTTCCTCAAGTATTTCCTGGACTATAGCCTCAATTTGAGCCTTTTCACTCTGAAGATAACGGTAAGGTTTCACTTTCACAGAGGCAACCCCTGGAATCAATGGAATGCTATGATCTCGGAGGCGTTTCGGGGGTAAACCTGAAGGGTGTTGAAAAACCTTCACATATGCTTGCAATAATGTTATCAGTTCAGGCTCAATTTGTTCTGACAGTTGAAAGGTAGGAGAGGATTTATCGGGTGGTTGATGTAATTCCAAGGTGAAGACCTTAGCAATGGCATCCGTATGTAGTAACCGTCTTATGTGATGAAATTGGGCCTGCTATGGTAATGCTGGTTTTTCACCATGCACCGTGATAAAATCTCCTTCATGTAGAAAGCAAATAAAAGATGCATCATAATCCACAATATGAGCTGCAAATGCCTGAGCCAAGGTGTGCCAATGATTAAGTCACCACTCGCTACATGCAACACAAATAGACCATGGAGTTAAACCTTGCAACCAGTCAACCACCCATTGAAATTTCAACAGTAGGAATATATCCCTCCACAATCATAACAACAAAATTACCAACTATTACCTTCACCACTGGTGCAGGTTGAATAGACAGATTTAAGAATTTGACAATTCATAGTTGTATAAAATTGTCAGAACTACCTCCATCAATGAAGGCTTTAACTTCCAAGCCTTGAATGAGAGTGATGAGTCCATATTTTCTAATATATTTTGACTTGATTTGAATGGATTCTAGCATATGAACTCACACTTAAGCACCAAAATAGCATACTTTTGTGTTTGATCCCTAATTTGATCCTAAATGTGAAAACATGCAATTTTGTACTTTAATAGAGCAAATTAATTCCACTTTTATGTCATTCGATGTCGTGATGTGGTTTGTGAGTAATTTTAGGCCTTGAAGGCAAGAATGGATGGACAAAAGTGGAAGAAAGCATGTACAAGGGAGAAAGCATGAAAAAAACAAGAAAAAACACACATAGCGAAGTGTGCGTGCGCACATCCCTGCATGCATACGCACAAGCAAGGATTTCCATCTGTGCGTGCACACGAGAACCTGTGCGTACGCACAGGAGCCAAAACAGCAAAGTGTGCGGACGCACACATCTGTGCGTTTGCACAGGATCCAACACGTGATTTCATTAATGAAACACGTGCAACGCGAATTTTGGGGGCTTTTGGCCCATTTTGGCAGGCTGAATTGCTGAATTGAAGTGCTATATAGGGGGAGAATCAACACATATAAAGGGAGTTCACTTTTATTTTAAGTAGTAGTAGTATAGGAAGCTTTCATAGGAGTTGGAGTAGTGTAACACTGCTCTCTTAGGGTTTATGCAATCTCAATTGTTGCATTTTATAGCAAGCTTTAATTTTAGATGTTGATCAACTCTTTTGTTAGTACTCTTAATTTCCTCTTTAATTATATTGTCTTTATTTTCATTACCTCTTGGTTCAAGTGCTTTGTTTATATTTGTAATTTTGAGTTCTTGAAGTTTTGATTGATGAATTTAGTGTTTTATGCTTTCTTTATGCTTGATTGCTTGTTCATACTTGGTTTTGTTGATAGTTGGTTATAGTTTTCTATTTTTCTTTGCAATTTTTCATACTTTACTTTTATGCACACAAGGTATTTGTGAAAATGCCAACTCTAGATTTTGCGTAGATTTTCACACCTTGACTTGTGGTTTGAGTTCTTAGGATACTAGAGTCATAATGCATAGGTCACTTTTCGAACATTAATTCGAAAAGAAAGGGGACTCGCGCTTCAGTTTCCTCCCACCACCCCAACCCTTTCCTTCTCTTATCTCTGAACCCACACCACCACCTAACCCCTCTCAGCCTTCTTCCTCCACTCCACAACCGAACACCACCGGCGAACACCACGCTGCCGTCATCCTACTCTCTCTTCCCTTCTTTCTTTTTCTTTCCCTTCTCTCACCTACATTTCACCCTCCTTCTCCCTCTGCCCCTGTCTCTGCCTCCGCGCCAGTGCCCAGCCATTGCCGCGCCCTTCTAGCTCCGGCGACACCACCAGCAGCGGCGGACCCCTGTGCCGCTGCGGCCCCCTCTCACCCTTACCTTCCCTCAATCCCTCTCCTTCTGCATTACAGGTTTTGACCCCTGTTTTCCCTTGCCCTATTTCCTTTCTTTTTTGCTTCTTTTTGTTGCTTCTTTTTACTTCTGCTTTTTAATTCTGCTTTAGTTCCTAGGTGGTTTTAGGTTAGATGACTTCTATTTTTCTAGATTGAGTTTATGTTATGCTAGTTGACTGTTATTGAATGTTGTTGAGACTGATGATGCTGCTGAGTCTGAGCCTAAATGCTCTGGTTCTTTTGCTTGATTTTGAATGCTGCAATGCATAGTGAACTATGAGTGATGTTGCTTGTAACTTCTGCACATAATATGCTTCACAAATTGCTTGAATGGAATTTTTTATTCAACTTCTAGGTCTGATCATCTTAGATTTTAAATTTCCCTCCATTTGGCATTGTTACTCTCTAATTGTGCATGTCTTCTGTTGAATGTAACTGCTGCCTGAGATGATATAGTTATGCACTTTGTGTTTTGCTGAAACATCAAACTAAACTTCACATTAGCTATGCAATTATCTTGTTTGAAGTCAATTGTTGATGTGCATAATATTCTCAGCCTACCAACCATGCACTTCATTGTTGATTTTGTTCTCGACACAAAATTGAATTGAATTTGATAGTATTGATTATTCTGTTTGGTACCTTTAAGTGTATAGCATGCTGATTCACTGCATTATATGTGAATGCCCATTCCTTTTTTTGCTCACACACCAAACTAGCATTAAACTTCCAATTTTAAAATCTGTTTGGTGCTTTTTGTCAGCAGTACATATGATGTTTGTTTGGTGAACTGACTAACTGGTTATTCATGTGTTCTTGACCATAAATGATCATGTACAATTACTTTTCCCTTGTACATCTTTTTTAGCAATGAATCTTATTCCAACTGACATTGCTTTTGGGAACAAGGATTGACTATGTGACCATTTTACCACTTTATTCCATGAATAAGCAGGTGCTTTAAATTGTCAAGTTGATCATTGCCTTTTGCGTCAATTTTTACAAACTTTTTCAATCCTCAAGGCACAATCTCAATGAATCAATTTCTTTTAGTTCAATTCACTTACATAATGCACCTAGGAAATGCAGATGCTTTCATTGTTTGTTCACTCATTCATTTCTACTTAGGTTGCTTGATTTGGTGAAACACATTTCCTTTTTGACCAATTCACTGCTGCATACATGTTTTTCCCTTGATTTAGTATCTGTTTAGCTCACTGGCTCTTAATTAATTGTTTGATTATCTCCTCTGAATTTCTGTGACTTTTATCTGTTCTCCTGAGTTGTATTCTATTTTTTCGTCTTCAGGATGACTTGCAAGGGGAAGAAAAAGCCAACCCTTTGGCAAGTCCTCCTCCTGTGCTCCCAAGTGACCAACCAGACACGTTCATTAACTCGGAAGCCTAAGAGCAATACAAGAAATTAAAAAAATGTGCCTGTCATTATAAGAGAAAGCTAAACCTGCATAAGAAATATGCGGATACAATCCTTAACCGACTTGATTTTTATCATTGGAGATTCGTAAAATCTGACCCGGTGGAAGTAAATGAACACCAGGTCAAGGAATTTTACGCAAATCTCCTAAAGAGGGATGCCAAAACTGTTTTTCTAAAAGGTGTCACCTTGGACACCTCTGATACTACTTTAGAGGCCCTCTTGGATATTTCGCATATTCCTCCGGCTCGCAACGCTTACACTCAAGTAATGAGGGACGTCTCAACGGGCAAGATTTTTTTGGATGTGGTCCTAGAGAAGATAGGCCAGCCTGAAGCTAGATGAGAATACAGTAAAGGGGACAGTGCGGTTCCGTTGAGCATTGCGTGCACTGACTGCAACCTAGAGGCAAGGATCTGGCAGCAGATTATCGCTGACTACATTCTTCCAAGCACGCATGTCACGCATATCAGAGTCCAGGTGGCAGTGTTACTTTGGCCTATTCTGGAGGGGAAGAGAATCTCTGTTCATCCCCTTATCAAAGAGTCGATGATGAAGGTGAACCAACAGCTAAAATTCAACGTTCCCTTCCCATCATTGATCACCAGATTTGCAGCCTTATTTGGTGTAGAGAGACGTCCAACAGACCGGACGTCTGTCTACAACAGTAAGCAGCCCTTTCTGCCATACGGAGACTTTGAAGGACCGCCTCAGAAAAAGTGGAAGACCTCTAAGCCTACATCAGCAGCAACAGAGTCCTCAGCACCTCCTTCAGCACCCGCACCCGTACCCTGACTCCAGTCACCTTATGAGCTCGGTCGGGAGATCTTGCAGACTCTGCACCACATTGAGTGCCACAACTCTCGCCGCTTCCAGTGAATAGTGGCGAAGTTTGACGGTCACGACCCTGGGCCACCTCCTCCAAATACAATAGAGCCTGAGGCCGAGGAGCCTGCACCTGAGGAACCAACAGCTGAAGCTGGCCAGGTAGCCCAGACACCTGAGCATAGAGCAGAGGAGCCTATAGATGAGATGGCTGATGAGCCTGCGGATCACATGATTGAGGAGCCGGTAGTTGTAGCCGAGCTGATAGCTGAGACAGCATCAGAGCCAGCTGGCCACACAGTTGAGCAGCCGAGAGCTGAGACCACCACACAGCCATCTAGCGCCATCATTATTTACCAGCGTTACCACCACCCACCACCATCTCACGGTGGAGTTTCTCATGGTTGATTCCCCCCCATTGATTGACTATTATGGGCACTGAGGACAGTGCATGACTTAAGTGTGGGGGAGAATCTGCGATATTTTGGGTGTAAACATTCTCTCCTGAACACTTTCAATTAGTTATTTTTTGTTTTTACTATGCTTTTTTGGATACTTTTAGTACTTTGACTTATGCACTTTTGCTTGGGTATATATATCAGTTACTTATAGTTATATCTAGTATTGTACTTTTCTGTTGGTATATATTTACATATTGCATTTGATATTGCATGGTACATAGTATAGATGTGGATTATGATTGGATGTTATGAATAGCTTATGCCTAGCTCATTTTGATCCTAATTGTTCATCTTATTTTTTACTCGTTGAAAATTAGGAGAAGAACTAGGAAATTTTGAAAAAATTTGCATCCATCACAACATACATACATACATAGGAATAATTTTGGTGAAAAACAACATGACTTTCTAACAATTTTGGGCTTTCTATTGAATTGATTAGAAAACTATTTTTAAACTTGCTTGAATGAATTTTTATGGAACATAGAAGAGTAAAGAACAATTACCTTGTGAGATTTGAGCCATAATGAGTGGTTGCACATTTTTAACCACTAATTTTGTTCATTGTGTGACATACCTCTTTTATGATTGTGATCTTGGTTTTGCTTGATTCTTTATTTCCAACGATTGATATTTTGAATTGCATTGAGCATGGTTGAGGTCATCTTTGTTTAAATCTTACTTTTCCCATATAGCCTACCCTTTGCATATACCATTGTAAACCCTTTTGAGCTTTATCTACCCCATTGTTCTTAATATCACCACATTAGAATCATAAGCGAAAAACCATGAATAACCTTGGATTGTATCCTTGATTAGCTTAGGTTGGAGAAGTGTGTTTCATTTAAGTGTGGGAGAATGTTGGGAAACATTGGTAGTGATTGAAAATATTACTTTTGGGTATTTATTGAAAATCTTGGAAAATGGGTGCATTCATGTATGAGCTACTAGAACTATATGCATTTTCACTTTCATTTCAAAAAAAAAAAAACATTATCATCACAAAAAGGGGGATAAAAGTACCCCTAAGTGAAGAGAAATGAATAAGAAATGCATATGTGATATGAATGATGAGCCATACATGAGTGATTATGAAAAAAAGAATTGATGGAAGGTTAGGATTGCGTTTTGTTTTGATTTGGTTGAGATAGGTTAATGTGGAGACTTAAACTAATCAAGGATTCAATCATTCTAGTCCACTTAGCCATATCTATCCCACCTTTACCTTAACTCCATTACAACCGTGTGAAGTCCTCATTATAATTGCATTCATGCATCACTCATTGTTGATTGTTAGATGAAAAGAAATTCATTGAAAGCATAATTAGAAGAGACTTGAGTGATTAAAACCCTAAACACCGAGTGATTAAAGTGTATACACACCTAGTGATGGTTCAATTACTCAACTCTATGTTTCCATGCTTCTTATCATGCATTCTTGCAAGTTGCTCCGCTTTAATGAGTTGGATCAATTCTTTAGATTTTTTGTGGCACCGGATTATTCCCTTACTTTGCCCTAATTGTCTATACTTACTTGGGAATTTGATTGTTTGTTTTCACCAATTTCATATAGATAGTATAGATAGATATATAGGTATAGATAGTATTTACATACTTGCATGCATATAGATAGTTGCATTTAATAAGTTGATTACCCCTTTTGATCATTTTTCTTGTTGGTTTAGCATGAGAACATGCTATTGTTTAAGTGTGGGAGAATTGATGAGTCCATATTTTCTGATATATGTTGGCTTGATTTGAATGGATTCTAGCATATGAACTTACACTTAAGCACCCAAATAGCATATTTTTGTGTTTGATCCGTAATTTGATGCTAAATGTGAAAATATGCAATTTTGTGCTTTAATAGAGCAAATTAATTTCACTTTTATGTCATTCAATGCCATGATGTGGTTTGTGAGTAATTTCAGGCCTTGAAGGCAAGAATGGATGGGCAAAAGTGGAAGAAAGCATGTACAAAGGAAAAAACATGAAGAAAACAAGGAAAAGCACACACAGCGAAGTGTGCGTGTGCACAACCCTGCATGCGTACGCACAGGAGCCAAAACAGCAAAGTGTGCGGACGCACACATCTGTCATCCGCACAGGACTCAACACGTGATTTCATTAATGAAACATGTGCAGTGCAAATTTTGGGGGCTTTTGGCCCTTTTGGCAGGCTAAATTGCTGAATTGAAGTGGTATATAGGGGGAGAATCAACACATATGAAGGGAGCTCACTTTTATTTTAAGTAGTAGTAGTATAGGAAGCTTCCATAGGAGTAGGAGTAGTATAGCACTGCTCTCTTAGGGTTTATGCAATCTCAATTGTAGCATTTTATAGCAAGCTTTAATTTTGGATGTTGATCAACTCTTTTGTAAGTACTCTTAATTTTCTCTTTAATTACATTGTCTTTATTTTCATTTTCTCTTGGTTCAAGTGCTTTGTTTATATTTGCAATTTTGAGTTCTTGAAGTTTTGATTGATGAATTTAGTATTTTATGCTTTCTTTATGCTTGATTGCTTGTTTATACTTGATTTTGTTGATAGTTGGTTCTAGTTTTCTATTCTTCTTTGCAATTTTCCATACTTTACTTTTATGCACACAAGGTGTTTGTGAAAATGCTAACTCTATATTTTGAGTAGATTTTCACACCTTGGCTTGTGGTTTGAGTTCCTAGGATACTAGAGTCATAATGTCCGACATTTAGTGGTAATTCTTGGGGAGTTAGTTGGCTCTTGTTTCCATTGACGCTAGCCTTTTATCAACTAGTTTGGTAAGTTGGCTAGGACTTATGGATTAAGGTCAATTATGCTTGCTTGACTTACTCCTTGATGGTTGGGGTTGACTAGGCGATACTAACTCATGTCAATTATCATAGTTGTAGTTATGGCAATGATAGGATTCCTTCGATCCTCATTCCCAAGTCAAGGTTTCTTTTACGCATTAATTCACAATTTTGTTCATTCCTTAGTTCTTTGATTTCTTAGTTCTTTCAATCTTTAATTTCTTGCTTGAAAACCCTCTTTTTTTGTCTTAACAACCAAGGAAGTAACACTTCAATTGCGTCCTAGGGAGAACGACCCGAGGATTAACTACTCTCGGTTTAATTAGAAATTGTAAACTTTGACCGGGCATTACTCGTTGGTTGAGAGCTATGCTTACAACGAGGTTATATCTCTCCTTTACCAAGAAGGAATTCTTAACCGACGGTTTTGCCCGCATCAGAGAGCATTGATGCAGATAGTGGCTGTGCCTGAGGTCCCACGCATGGCATAGTAAGACAAGTGGTGAGCCATGACCTACAACTCTAACTGCAGTAAGGAATTTTTCGTACCTACATCATCAGTACTAGGCTCGACAACACTTTGCTCTTCACCCTCATGAAGTTGATATAACAACGAATGTTTGTTAGAATATTTGTGAAAGGTTGTGAACTTTTCATCATACCAAAAACACAAATCCTTCTCCCTTTTGGCCTAAAGTTCAGTAGGGGAGAGCTTCTGCCTGGATCCCAATTGGTACTAGTAGGGTGTCGAGGGTTTAGCGAGGGCAACGAAGGGGGTAAGGAGTTACGTTGCGGTGCTCTAAATTGGGTGCCATTGGCAGAAGGCTGAGCACGATAAGAGCTAGGACCCCGGGTGTTTTGCGAAACTATGGAGAATTTATCTTCATATAACCGGGCGAGACTCATAGCACATATCAAGGATTGGGAACGTTGTGCCTTAAGCTTCCGTTTAATATCGGCTCAAACCACACTAATGAAGTAATCACCTAAAGCATCTAGAGAATCTATGCTAGTTCTATTAGCAAAAGTCACAAATTTAGAATAGTAATCAGTTATTGACCCGTTTTGGTAGAATTTAAAGAGTAATTCACGAGAAAATTAAAAAAATGATCCAAACTCTAGTTCGATTGCACGCTTCAACTGATTCCACGAACAAAACTGACTTGTGCGTTTCGACATTTGAAACCACAGAACGGTCATACCAGACATGTGGATGGAAGCAACTTGATTTGCTTCTCCTCCAAAATGCGAAAGAAATCAAAATATTGATCCACGGGAAAAATCCAACCTAGTTCATCTATGTCGTCGAATTTGGGAAGATCGAAGCTCACCCTTCAGTATGTGGGTAGATTGCGCTAGACTGCACTGTGGATGGTTAGCCCCTAAGTGCAAACCATGCGGTGAGTGTAATTCATGGAATGACTGCGGCAAGGGTCACTGAGAATTTGTAACTCACCCTTCTTATCAGTAGCTTCCATCACTCGTATGCGTTCCACTCGGGACTCCCCCATCACCAACTCAAGCATTTGGAACAAGCGCTTAATGTATGTCTCCATACTCTTCAAGTGAGTGTTATCCACCACTGCCATGGTCAATGAGAGTACCAAATAGAAGGGTGAAAATTAACAGAACAGAGAAGAAATGAAATATTATTGCCACAAGAGAAGTCTTAGTCATAGTTATAAAAATTGGACTGGACCTCTTAGACCTCTTTATACTGTATGCTCCTCTTGCCACCAGGGACGGATTTACTTATATTGTAGTGGGGGCAAGCACCCCCACTACAATTTGAAATTATTTTAAATAGTACATGATAATAATATTTATTTGTTCTCATTAAATTATTAACTTTGATCCCACAATAATTTTTTATTCAATTTTTGACATTTGATAGTCAATTTAAAAACTTCATATTAGATGTGCATTATAATGATAAATTCTCAAATTTAAATGAGATTGGTGTTCTTTCATAAAAATTAACTTGAAAGAATATTATCTATCCATTAGTATTTTTTTCTTTTGAAATTAGTTTTAATTTTTTTTCATAACGATTACACTAATTGAATGAATTTTTTCAACTATGATATCATTAAGATTAGAGCTAATTGTATGAAAGGTGGGATTTAAATATTTTTAAATAATTATTTAACAACATATATATATATAAAAAAGAGACATTTTGATTGTATTGTTAATGAAAAAATATTCA
>NC_029774.3:117268525-117277194 GCF_000817695.3 Arachis duranensis | reverse complement strand
TATCATGCTATATATTTTACCCCCACAATCAAAATTTTCTGGATTCGTCACTGCTTGCCACTTAGTTATGTTATTCCTTGTTATTTTATATGCTACTTATTAATTATATAGTAAAATCGTATAATAATTTTTTAAATATTATTTTAATTTTATACTCACTTATATTTAAATTAATTATATTTATTATTCATAATTATTAATATAAATGTTATTAAATATGTATAAATAAAAATATCAAATATTTTTATTAATTACAATATCATTATTTTTTTATGATTATATGATATTTATTAGATTTCTTTATAAGGAGATTTTATGAAAATTTTTTAATATCAAATTGGAATGTGTATTTTGTTTTTTGTGATTTTTTTTAAAGTTCACAAATTAGAAGGTCCAAAAAATTGAAGAGTCCGATTTTTGCTCTCAAAAAAATTAGAGAATCTAATTCTACACTTTAAACTAAACAGTGCCACATTTAAAATTAACACCCTTATAATCTATTATTATAAAAAATATTGTTCTCATCCCAATATAAAAAATAATTTGCATCATACAGCGTTGTGTAATACTTACAAGAAGAATAAAAACTAACTCAATAATATTTATACATTTTGAAACAAGTGATAATAGTTTTTTTTATAGAATATTTAAGCAGCCATGGCCCCAGGCCCATTGTCCCGATAAAAGCTCTGCTTCTGTATATATTTATCACGTTAATTGTGTGGCTAATTTTTTTCATATGAATATTATTTGTGTGTTATGCATGTGGATGTGGGTTGTGTTGTATATTGATGTGGCGGCTGCTTTTTTTTAAATTTGCAGAGAAGAAATTAAACCATTCGATTTTTTTGGCACTGAAGATGGATATAAGTCAAACGGTTCGATTTGTTTGGAGGAAGAAAATTTCAAATTCTGTAGTACTCAAATCGGTAGTTCAGATTTCATTGTTTTAATTTTTTTATTTCGACAAAGACCAAATCAAATCGGCCGATTTATAATGTTAAAAAAAACTTAAATGCTGAAATGCAATCGGACCATCCGATTTGTATGGTTATATATAGGCCCCACGCTAACGCACTTGGTAGAATTCTTCTTCTTCGTCTCCTTTTAGTTGTTTAAAACTCTCCTCCTCTATCATACTCTGATCTCTCTTCTGTTGCTTCAAAGAATTACAATGAGCTAGAGTGCCTTAAATGTGAGTAAAAAATAATGAATGATAGAGTTATGTTAAAAGTATATTATCTTGGTCAGATTTTTTACAAATATCTGAAAGGAGTGAAATTTGTATGTGAAAATACTTGGATATTGTTATTTCATTCAGACTCTTATCTGAAGAATTAAAAGATGTAATTTGTGAGAAGATAGATTCATATATATCAAGGAGAGTGCCATGTATTTTATACAAGTATCCTATATCAGTATTTGGTGGATTCATTCAATTTCAAACCAAATATATAACTAATGAAGCGAGCATGCAAAAGATGTTTTTAATGTATATTGAAACTTGCTTTTAGATGTCGTTCATTGAGTTGTATGTGGAGTTCAAACAATCTGAAGCCGACCGACATATCAAATGGGAAGATTACAATAATGATAGCAAGGAGAAGTTTGAAAGCAACTATGAGGTCATTGATCCAATTAGATACGAAGATCAAGCTGATGACACTATGGGAGCAGATGTCGCGGATATGGCAAATGCATTAGCAAACCAACATCCGTTTGAGGAGCCATCTTTCATGCCCGCATTGGATTTGGAGTCCATACATGCACCGAAATTTTTTGAATATAATGCAGGTATGTAATTTGGATATTTGTATGAGAGATTAAAATTTTTTTATTCTTTAGGTTGTAAATTGATTAATTACTTATGTGACATGTGGAAATATAACTAATTAGCATTTATTTACGTATTTATTTGGTTAAATTTAAGATAATTACCTTACTAAGTTTGAATAATTTTCTAGTTATATTTGAGGTAATTACTTGATTAGGAATAATGTATATATTTATATTTATTTATTAAATATTTATAATGTATGCTTTTTATTTATTTTAGAAATATAAATTCATAAATATTTATTTATGATTTATTATTTATAAATAGATTTAAATTTTAATTTTACTTATTTAATACTGATTTATTAAATATTTATTTCGTGGTGTTGTTGTAGCAGAATTTTCTGTTGTGGTGGACGGTGAATTTGTCGTGGGAATGGAATTCAGTTACAGAGAAGTTGTCATTATGGCGATGAAAGATTATACCATCCACAGAAGTGTAGATTACCAGGTGTATGAGTCAAAACCGATGACATTTTATGTCAAATGTATACAATAAGTCATAGGCTATGATTGGCTAATCAGGGTTAGCATGATTCGTAGAAAGTACTGTTGGGTTATAAGGAGGTACAATAGTAGTCACATTTGTACCAGAGCTATCTTTTCTCAGGACCATTCGAAGCTAGATTCCAACACAATTACAGAAGAAATAAAGCCATTGGTAGAGGTTGATCCCTTTATAAATGTGAAATCAGTCATTGTAAAAGTACAGTTGAAGTTTAATTACACTATCAGTTCTCGCAAAGTATGGTTAGCAAAACAAAAGTCAGTGAAAAATTTTTTTGGAGGTTGGGAAGCAAAGTACGAAGCTTTGCCCATATGGTTTGAGACAATGTGTCACAAGGAGCCATCAGCAACCATCCATTTTGAAATTATGCCTACATACCGGGTGGTGCACGAAACTGGCTCCACACGTTTCGCACAGATAGACGGGCAAGTATACCGGGTTGTCCAAGTAATACCTCAAGTGAGTAAGGGTCGATCCCACAGATATTGTTGGTTGAGCAAGCAATGGTTATCTTACAGATCTTAGTCAGACGAATAGAAAATATAGTTGTCACGAGAAAACGCATAAAACAGATAAATAAATAAAACGTTACTAGATAGGTGTAAAATCAATGGTCTGAGAATAGTTAAGGCTTTAGAGATGCTTCTTCCTTCTGGATCAACTTTTCTCACCATCTACTCCAACTTCTGATTGATTCATTCCATGGCTAGCTGTATATGATTAATGTCGGGTCAGCAGTCATTAATCTCCTCTACTTTAGATCAAACGCTGGGTCAGTGGTCATCCAATCTGAATGGAGGTGAAGCTCTAACAGTCCATTTCCTTGGTGATCCTACTCAAAACGCCACAGACAAGGTCAGATCTTCTGGATCAGAGAATGCTGCTCCATGATTCTAGCCTAACCACAAAGGCCCTAATCACCCTGTACCTCAACTGAACTGATGTTTCCAAGTCCCCAACGAAGTTGTGGATTAGCCATTTAAGAGATGTATCATCAAGCTTGTGGTTCAATACTATCCCGTCAAGGACTCGCACGAACCCATGTTGAATAGGGATGATGGTCAAGTTACACTTCCAATTCATTAGGATGAAGAACGAAGATACATCTTAGAATAGAATCAAGCATAGATTGAAGTGAAATAGTGATATTATTAATTCATAAGAATCAGCAGAGTTCCTAACCTTAACCTTAGGAGGTTAGTGACTCATAGCTTACAAAAGGTAATGTAAAACGTAAAAGTGGGTAAGAGTCCTCTAACAAGGGTGAACTCTTGTCTATATATACTAATCTGCAAACTAAGAATTACAAAAATAAGATAAACTAGTTTTGTAGTGCAAATATTCACTTTCCAGACCCACTTGGTGAGTGTTTGGGCTGAGCCAAGGGTGTCTCCACGTGCTGGGACTCCTTAGGGGTGTTGAACACTGGCTTGGAACTCTCTTTTGGGCGTTGGACTCCAGCTGCTCCCTTTTGGGCGTCCAACGCCAGGAATAGGGTAGGTGGCTGGCGTTGCATGCCAGTTTTGGGTCTTCATTTCTAAAGCAAAGTATGGACTATTATATATTTTCTGGAAATCTTTGGATGTTAGCTTTCCATATCCGTTAAGAGCGCACCATTTGAACTTTTGTAACTCTAGAAAAGCTCCTTCGAGTGCATGGAGGTCAGCTTCTGACAGCATCTGCAGTCATTTCTCTGTCTCTAAATCAGACTTTTGCTCAAGCTCCTCAATTGCAGTAAAAAAATACACAAACTCAAAGTAGAATCCAAAAATATAAATTTTGCACTAAAACCTATGAAAACAAAATAAAACTTAAACAAAACACAATGAAAACTATATGAAAATGATGCCAAAAAGCGTATAAAATATCCGCTCATCACCAGGGCGATGACTTGATATCCGGATATTACATCGAGTCTTCTAAAGTTATTACCCTTTCATTAGAACATTCAAACATCGCAAACCACTTATCCAGGTAGATGAGACTCACTTATATGAAAAATATAAGAGTTATCTGTTGGTTAGAGTTTCACAGGACAGTCAAAACAATATTGTGCCTATTGCATTTGCCATTGTGGAGGGAGATACTTCTGATACGTGGCACTTTTTTCTTAGTAACTTACGACAATATGTGCCGACCCGAAATGGTGCGAGATTTATCTCTGGCCGATATAACTCCATTAGTTCAGCTATTGCCCGTAGTAACAAAGCCTGGTCGCCTCCTAGAGCATTTCACATTTTTGTATAAGGCATATATAATCAAACTTCTTGAGGAAGTTCAAGGTACCATACCTGCAAAAGTTTATCGTTAACATAGGTAAATTTGAATGTATTGAGGTTTGTTATTGTTAGAGTTACCATTATTATGAGGTGAATGATACGGTGATGAAGAATTTTACTTCTTTAGGTGATGAAAGTGACGTGAATAGTATTGTTTCGTGACCTATGTCTTTGGCATAGTTTTGCCGGAGACATTGACTGAATAGAGTTAGTAGTGCCTCTGGAGTTGTCCCGTTTCATGACATAATTAGCTCAATGCAAATTAACTCTAATGAAAGTGATCTGTTTGTTGGGCTTTTTTGTTATCACATTAAAGTAGTTCGCAAAATTTTTACGGCCTCAAGGAGAGAAAATAATTACATGACCAAGAAAAAAATAGAGATAATAATAATAATAATAATAATAATAATAATAATAATAATAATAATAATGTACACACAAAAAAACATAATAATAGTAACGATAAAAAAATACTCAAATTTCTGAATGTAACCCTAAATTACACCCACTCATAATCAGCAATTCAAAATTCACTCAATTATCCCCACCTTCCTCCCACTTTCCTCCATCGACCAGAGGTTGCCGTCACTGGCCGCTCACGTAACTGTTGAACACATCGCTAACCTTGCCTGGTCGCCTCTCCAGTCTCTAGCCTCTGCTCACCTCGCCATCACTCATCTCTATGGTAAGCACTCCTTGACTCCACTCTCAGTGGCCGCTGCTTGCTGCTTGCTTTGCTTTAGTGCTTTATGAATTTTATTTTTTATTTCTTCTTTAGTGCTTCAATGGTTCGTGAGTTTTAATTGGTTTAGTGCTTTAGTGCTTCTTGCTTAGTTGTTGTTGTTGATTTTAGTCCTTTTTTGTGTGTTGTGAAAAACTAAAGAAAGAAACAAGAAAGCAAATACCTAAAAAGAAAAAGACATGGGGTTTCTCTAATGAAAATTCACAAACAGTCTTGGAGGTTGAATCCAATCCACCATCTTCACTTTACTAGAAACTCCAATCATAGCATGAAAATCAACCCCATTGTTTGCATCTTTACGAATTAAATTAAACTTCACTTTTTACCCGTGATTTTAGTCATTTATTGCTAAGCCAAATTAAATTGGTAATCTGATTTTGTGTTGTTATAATGGATGAGTTTAGTCAGTTAGTAGTTGTTAAATGAGTAAATTATTGAAGTTGTAGTATATAATTAATTAGAAATTTCTTTTACTTTGAAGATGAATAGAAAGCATGATCAACAACCACATTTGAAAGAAAACAAATAAAAGATACCTGATCTAAGCAGCAAGACAACCGGTAGTTGTCAATCACGAACAATCTCCAGCAACGGTGCCAAAAACTTCGTGCGCAAAATTTAGAACTCCGCACAACTTAACAAGTGCATCGGGTCATCCAAGTAATACCTTAGGTGAGTGAGGGTCGATCCTATGAGGATTGTCAGACTGAGCAAGCAGTGGTTATCCTATAGATCTTAGTCAGGCGAATAGAAAGTTGATTGGTTATTGTTGAATGCGCATAAAATAAATAAGAAAGCAATAAAGAAATAGCGGAGAAGCAATAGTGAGAAATCAGTTAAGGCTTTGGAGATGCCTTATCATTCTGGATTAACTTTTCTTACTGCCTATTCCAATAATGAGCGATTCATTCTATGGCAAACTGTAAGTGATTAACATTATGCCAATGATCATTAATCTCCTCTGATCCACATCAAACGCCACGCTAATGGTCATTTAATCTGAACGAGGGTGAAGCTCTAGCAATTCAATCTCTGGTGATCCTACTTAAAATGTCACAGACAAGGTCAGATCTTTCAAATCGGAGAATGAAGCTTTATGATTCTAGCTTATACCACAAAGGTCCTAATCGACCCAGGTTCGGCTGAACAGATGTTCCCATGTCCTCAACAAACGCGTGGATTAGCCGTCTAGGAGATGTATAATCAAGCTTGTAGTTCAATGCTATCCCTCTCGAGACTCGCAAGAACTCATGTAGAACAAAGGGTCATACGCTAGTTCCACCCCAGATTCATAAGGATTGAAGAACGAAGATATATCTTAGAATGGAATCAAACATAGATTGAAATAGAAACAATAATATTATTAATCCATGAGAATCAACAGAGTTTCTAACCTTAACCTATGAGGTTTAGTTACTCATGCTTTACAAAGTGAACCAGAGAAATAGTGTCTGTGCTTCTCCCCTCCTGGAAGGCATAGTCCTCAAGAAGAAGGAAGTTCCTTATTTATAATAAAAACTCTAAGACTAAACCTAAAAGATATTATTTTTAATTAAAAATTACAAAAAGGGAAATTAAATAAGCTAGGAAGTGCTAAAATCCACCTTTGGGCCCAGTTGGTGAGTGTTTGGGCTGATGTATGGCGTACAAATCAAGTTCTGGGCCTTTTTTGCTCCCCTTGGGGTGGTGAACGCCAGTTTGGGCGTTCAACTTGGGAGGTTGCTCCCTTTGGGGCGTTGAACGCCAGAAAGGGGGTAAGTTGGGCGTTCAACGCCCGTTTGGGGCCGTTAAATCCAAAAAAAGTATAAACCATTATATATTGCTGGAAAGTCCTGAAAGTTAGCTTTCGAATGCCATGAAGAGCGTGTCAATTGGACCTCTGTAGCTCTATAAATTCTCATTTGAATGCATGGAGGTCAGGATCGGACAACATCTACACTCCTTTCTTCGCCTCTGAATCAGACTTTGCTAAAACTTGCCAAATTCACCTAAAATCATATGAAAACCACAAAAACTCAAAGTAGCATCCAAAAAGTGAATTTTCATTAAAACCTACTAAAACATAATAAAACTTAACAAAATATACTGAAAAATACTAAGAAAATTACATCAAAAAGTGTATAAAATATCCGCTCATCAGCTAGGATCCCCTCCTTTGTTCCTCTTGGACATATGAGAACGTACCTCCTAGGTAGACACAAGGGTTGTGGTTTGTCCCACTTGCTCCAGGTTGGTTAGTTGAGGCTCCGTGGGTAGACGCAAGAGTGTGGTTCACCCCACTTGCTCGGGATGAGATGGTGAGCTCCCTGGGTAGATGCAAGGGTGTGGTGCGCCCCACTTGCTCTAGGTTGAGATGATTGTGAGCTTCCTAGGTAGATGCAGTGGTCACCCCACTTGCTCCAAGATGGCGTTTATGATTGATCTTAGTCTCCCTGGGCAAACACAGTGACTCACCTCCACTAGTTTCAGGTTGAGATTTGAGATTACTTTGACCCAACCACGCGATGGATGATTGATTATTTATATATATGCATACGCTTTGAGCATCACGTCGCTGGGACAGTCCAGGATTCGCAACCAGACATGTTGGATTTGGCTGGATAACTGACATATGATATCATTGGCCATAGGACAGACATGCATCATGTGCATCTGTATGACTTGTTTGAGTGTGCATATTTTAGTTTGCCTAACTGTTTATATAAACCTATATACAACCTGATTTATATGTTGTATCTGCCTTTTTAATTGCATATTAGGGTTAAGTACTGAAATCGTCCCTAACGTCTTGGGTCAAAATCAAAATCATCCCCGACCTTTTTTTGTTATTAAAATCATCCTCAACGTTCAAAAACGCTTTAAAATCATCCTTTTTACCAATTTTTTTATTACCAAACTACCCTCATTAAAAAATTATAAAATAAAATAAATATAATTATAAAATAAAATAAATATAAAATAAATAAAAAGAAAGGAAAGAAAGGGATAGATAAGAGAAGGGGGTGGGGAGAGAAAGAAAGAGGGGGCGAAGGGGAGGGGCGAGGGAAGGGGACCGCCGCACCGTCGCCTTGCCGCCCTGCTACATCGCACCACCACCACCTTCTTCTTCTTCTTCTTCTTATTTTTCTTCTTCTTATTCTCTCCTCGTCGCTGCCACCGACCTCTATTACCGCCACTGCTCTTTGCTGTCGCCACCGCTCTATTCCTTGGGGAAAGGGGGAAGGGAACGCGAAGGGAGAAGAGGGGGGAGGGGGGTTTTGGGAAGAAGAGGGGGAAGGGGAAGGGTCCTCGCCGCCGCCACCAC
>NC_029774.3:117235517-117268471 GCF_000817695.3 Arachis duranensis | reverse complement strand
CTGCTGGATCTCTGCCGTTTCTGCTCCTCCTCCTCGCTCGGCCGCCGGTGTCGCTACTCCTCGCCAGTTTCTGGTTTCTTATGGTTTCTTCTGGTTCTGCTGCTTCTGCATGCTTCTGATTATCAATCTGGTTTCTATGTTGTTGTTCTTTTTCTGTGATTGACTGCCTCTGCTTCTCCTTCTGCTTCTGCCTGAACTTTTTCCACTGGCGAAGAAGATTCAATTTGCTGGATTTGTTGTTGTTGCTGGTGAAGAAGAGAAAAAGAATTGTTGTTGTTGCTAGAATTGTTGAACTGCTAGATTTGTTTTTTCCCCGTTGTGTCTCGGTTTTGTTAATTGGACCAGTGATTCTAGATTAAGTATAATTGATTAACTTGCTGAATTGGTTTTGATATTTGAGGGAGAAAAAGAAGGACCTTGCAAAATTTTTTACAGAAGTTGTTCTCCCAAGTTATTGGTTTATTCATATGAAATGAGCTTGTTCTCAGCTGGGTTAGATTCATTCATGCCCCCATTTTTGTTCTTGGTTCCATCTGATGGTTCTGACTCTGATTATGATTATGATTCTGATTGGTCCATTGGGTGGTTGGAGCCACTTGGTTCTGATTTTCAGAGTAGTGATGTTGATGATTATGACGATGATAGTTTTGCAAAATTGAGATAAAAAAAGGATGATTTTATAACGTTTTGTAACGTTGGGGATGATTTTAATAACAAAAAAAGGTTGGGGACGATTTTGATTTTCACCCCAGACCTTAGGGACGATTTCAGTACTTATCCCTAAAATTTATTCATTGCCTAGCTTATGTATGCCCTCTTTTTATACCAAAAATTGTAAATTACCAATATAAAAAACAAAAATTTCTATGTTGATTCATGCTCTTTAGCTAATTTTGTAGTTATTCTTAATAAAAAATTAGATTAAGACGGTTAAATTAATTATATTATATGGTATAAATTTAAAAGTATTATATTATTTAAAAATTGAACTATCTATTTGTTTGTCGATACTTTTCAAAAAATGGTGCTCTTTGAGGTAATTTAATTTTGAACCTTTTTCTACACTACAAGAAATTACTAGAATAGCGATTAATTTAGCGACCGATTGTGATGGTCGTTAAAACTTTGGTCGCTAATTAGAAAATAGCGAGTCGCTAATCGTTAGTGACTTATTTTCAACCAATACTATCAAACTAGTACCAAATGATATTGGTCACTAAATCGATCGCTAATAAAATTGGTCACAAATAGCGACCCATTTTTTGGTCGCTAAATTGGTTGCTAAAGAAATTGGTCGCTAAATAGCGACTAATTTTCGGTCACTAAATCGGTCAATGATAAAATTGGCTACTAAATTGGTTGATAATGTCTGGTCTGAAAATCTAAAATCAATTACTAAATCAGTCGCTGTTACTAATTTTCTAATTATAGATTTTTACTAATTTCACATATACCACTATTAAAACTTGATTTTCATAAATAATTTACTTAGTCAATTGTTAATTTTTTTATAAAAATACTAATTTATCCTTGTCTTTTCTTATAAAATTATAAATTTATCCACACTCTCTCCCATCATTACCTACCACCATTCCTCCATCCTTCATCCATGTCACTGCACATCCTACCCCTACTTCCACTTCTGCTTCCAGTACCACCATAACCAATCTCCAGTTCTCCATTACCTCAACCAAAATGAATAAAATATTAACTTAATAACCACCACAAAATTAACCAGAAAAATTCCAAATAGCAATGAACAAAACAAAGTCCCAAAAACTGATTTCATATTAATTAAATAATGGGTGATCAAATCTAATCCAATAATTAAATAGGATAAAATTAAAACACAATAAACTCAACAACAAAGAGTAGTGTGAGGTGTTGTGAAATTAGATATCTATAATCGCAAGTTAAGGAAAAACCAATAATAGATATTGACCCAGAATTTCAACAGAAAACGATAAAGAATTCAAAGATGGGGAAGATGAAGACAAAAAATAAGAAACAGACGAAAAAATACCTGATGAAAAAGAAAAATAAGATTGTTTTCTGGATGGTATGGAAAATGAAAAAAGGTATGGGTTTTGCAGAATTTGGTTTCAATCAAATTCACTTTGCAACTTCCTCGAAACAAAAGTGGTAGATGATGAAGAAACACGAGGTGATAAAGAAGCACGACGAAGTAAAGTGAATCACGGCATAGAGAATGATGATTAAAGAGAGGCGATGATGAGTCATGAGGTGAGGTTGGCGATGAAGTGGGGGTTCTCTTGCAGTACCGACCATGGCGACGACAGATG
The DNA here is from genome assembly GCF_000817695.3 of Arachis duranensis. Classification (NCBI taxonomy): domain Eukaryota; kingdom Viridiplantae; phylum Streptophyta; class Magnoliopsida; order Fabales; family Fabaceae; genus Arachis; species Arachis duranensis. The sequence goes on along the minus strand of NC_029774.3, from coordinate 117,266,168 downwards.
AAGTGGGTGTTCTTTGTAGTGGTTGTGGTTGGCTGTAGGAGAGAGAGAGAGAGAGAGAGAGAGAGAGAGAGAGAGAGAGAGAATAGGATTAGTAGCAGAACTTTTCTGCTTTGGGAAGATTGGTATTAGTGTTAAATTGTTGATGAAAACTACTGCAATGGTGATATGGTGGAATAGTGATAGACTGACAGTGAAAAGAGAGAATTGAGGAAAGATTAATAACTTTACAATAAGTTAACAGTTAACTGTTGACTTAATGTTAGGGTTAATTTGTCAAACATAATATATATTATATATTTATGAAGAGATTAGAGAAAGCAGGGTTTTCTTGACAATAAAAGAAAATGAAAGAACTTATATAATGTATACAAAAATATAGTAGTGATGGCTATAAGAATAAAATCTATTAGAATAGAAAATAGATTTTATCCCCAAAAACAGGAAGCTCAACAACAACTCTATGTAACAAATTAACTATTTTTGCTAACCAACTCTTCATTTTCACTAACATCCTCCCTCAAACTGATTGCTGGTCATTGAACAACTCTCAGTTTGCATCGAAGCTTGACAAAAGATGATGTAGACAATGGTTTAGTTAGCACATCAATAATTTGCTCATTGCCTGGGACATGAACCACATGAAGCAGCTTTTGACAAATTAGGTCTCTTACAAACTGGATATCAATCTGGAAGTGCTTGGTTTTTTCATGAAGAACAGGATTGGACGTGAGAAGTACTATACTCAAATTTTCACAGAAAATTTTTGGAGAGGTTTTTAGCTCAACTCTAAATTCAGACGACAAGTTCTTGAACCAGATGACCCCAGCTCCATAATTTGCTAAATTCTGAAATTCTGCTTCAATGGAAGACTCGCTGATCGTGCTCTGCTTCCTGCAAGATCGTGAGGGAATATTAGTATTAGGAAACACACAGAACCCCGAGACATACCTTCTACCTTCAAGATCCGATGCCCAATCTACATCAGAAAAACTATACAGCCTAAAATCTTGACACTTGTGAAGCATAAGACCCTGATCCTTGGTCCCTTGTAAATATCTAAGAATTTTGTTTAACTGCTTTCCAGTGATCCAATTTAGGAGCATGCATGTATTGGTTGACTTTACAAACAGCAAATGACAAATTTGGTCTGGTAATTGTGACATAATGGAGAGAGCCTAAACAAATCGATACAACTTGACATCTTCGAAATCTTCAGACCTAGTGCTTGTTAAATGCAAGGAGGATGACATAGGAGTTGGCAGAGGGCTAGCACAATGCATCCCTACTTTAGATAGAAGATCAGTCATATATTTGGTCTGATACAAATACATCTTACCTTTACAGTTCTCAAAACTTCAATTTCTAAAAAATATTTCAAATTCTTAAGTCTTTTAAAGAGAAAATGTTATGAAGTCGTTTGATTATTAAATCAATTTCAATTGCATCATTCTTTGTAATAATAATATCATCAACATAGCAAAGAATATAGATTACATAAGTAGTAGCAGTTCTAATAAATAAAGACATATCAGATTTAGAATTAGAGAAACCAAAAATTTGAAGAGTAGAGCTTAGTTTAAGAAACCATTCCCGTGGAGCTTGTTTTAGACCACAAAGAGATTTGTTAAGTTTGCAAACCTTTGATTCAGTATCTATTTCAAAACCAATTCGTTGAACCATATAGATTTCTTGATGTAAGTCTCCATTGAGAAAAGCATTGTTAAAGTCAAATTGTCTCACCACCCAATATCTAGACAGAGTAGTGCTAAGGATTAACCTCACTGTAGCTGGCCAAATTGCAGGACTAAAAATTTGATCAAAATTAAAACCTCACTTTGATAAAAACCTTGAGCTACCAAATGAGCTTTATGTTTTTTAATCTATTAGTTTTTTGTATTTGGAGATAATTAAAAAAAATAATTAGAAAAAATTGATTGAGAATAAAAATACAAAAAATATAGCATAAAGTTATAAATAAATTTTATTAATCATGATATATTGGAATGTCTAAACAATAAGTAGATGCTGTTATGCTAAAGTTGAACATGGTTAAAGATATTTTGAATAATTTATTTTCGATAATATATTATATTAGAAAGAAAAAAGATAGCAATAGAGAAATTATTTATGTCTATTCAAATTGTATGGAATGATACAATATAGAAGGATATTTATAGGTGCTAAGAAAATTGAAATAATAAAGATGTAATATCCTATAGTAAATATTCAAATATGCTAAATAATTTTAATGAAAGCTAATTGATCCTAATATATTTTAATATCCCCTCTCAAACTCAAGTGAAAACTTAAGTTTGAAACTTATTTAAAATAGCGAAATTAAAAAAAAAACTACATAAATTGATGGAACATATACATACAGGACTGTCGCAAAGAAGTGCAGATGGAACTGTCGAAAAGATAGTGAATTACCCAAAAACTGCCCAAAAAGTGACTAACTACAAAGAGATAGTAAAATGCTGGAGGATGACGAAAAATATTTGGTTTCTCCATGAGAATAGGTTAGTAGTGAATAACATTGGTGTTTGATTTATTAGAGTCGGAAAGACACAAAACGGAGAGGATAGGCTAATCAGTGAGGTGAAAAAGCATTAAAGGAGTGACAAAAGGAAAGAAAAATGGCATAAAGAAAAAGTGTAAAAAATATGGTGATTACACTAGAAGAAAAATAACCTATTCTCTTCAAGGAGGATACATAACTCTGAGACCATGTTAGAAAAGTAAGAGAGAGCAGTAGAGAAAAGGCTTCTACCTATTCAAATTGTATGGAATATAGAAGGATATTTATAGATGGTAAGAGAATTGAAAAAATAAAGACGTAATATCCTATAATAAATATTCATATATGCTAAATAATTCTAATAAAAACTAATTGATTTTGATATATTCTAACATATTAAATGGAGTAATAATAGCAACAATGTTACTAATAAACATGTTTATTGTACTTTGAGTATTTGTAACTAAAAATTGTTATTATTATAGTTTTAATATAGATGTTAATTATATATAATAATTATTTTTTAATTTAATTGAGTAATAATAGAGATTAAATTTAATTGATTAGCATGCTTAAAGTTTGATATTATTTTATATAGAATTCCATTATTTTTATATTGTAAAATTGTTATCTATGCAAAGTTATTAATATGACACAATTACCAAAATATATGGTATAAATTTGTTTATATATATAGTATGCTTTTTTTTGTGAGAGAATGGATCAAAGGACCCAACAAAACAAGAAAAATAAAAATAACTAAAATCTCTAGACAGTGTAACCGAGGTTACATCAGTTACAAGCAAATGAGCAATATCATCAAGGACATGGTCAAATATATGTAAATTAATGAAAAGATGTTATTTTTTTTTTGCTAAGTGGTCAGCCACAAAGTTTGTTTCACGTGAATCATGGGTCCAGAACACGAGAGATATGGATTCGCTTGTAGGTTTATGTATTCAATGAGAGAGGAATATGGGTGTTCAATTGGACAGTCTTGGATAATGAATTTCAGAGCTGCTGCGAAATCAGATTCCACAATTATACAAAGAAAATTCAGAGCAATAGCAACCTGAAGGCCATGACTAATTTTTCAAAGTTCTAAATTTAGGATAGAGAAACTTCCAAGGTTGTAGGAGAAACCTTTGACAAAACCTCCGAGCTGATTTTTAACAATCCCACCGTAAGCAACATTATTGATGGGCGCCATGTAAGATCCGTCTAGATTCAATTTGACATCTTCATTGGGGGGCCTCCTGTAAAATCTGGTAAATTAATTATGAGTAAAAAAATTAGGAAATTAAATTTTATAATTTGAAGAAGTAAAAATAATTAAAATGCGAATTAAAACACTAATTTTAAAGATTTTAGCTCGAAATTGAACCAACAGCTAAACCGGTTGAACCAAATCCATGTTGGACCAAGCCCAACCCTTAAACCATCACCCCTTTAGGCATTCATCCTTCTTCCCTTCCCTATTTCGTTCCACAGTGAGATTGAAGAAAAGAGAGCAAAAACCTAAAACCATTTTCTCTTCCAAATTTCAATTGCTCATTATTTTCAATCCAAAGCTTCGATCGTCGCACCATTTGCGGCCATGCGTTTATCTCACTGAGCTCTTCAATTCTATCTGAACAAAGTGGTACGGCACTTGAGTTTTTTGCCCAGTTTCCTCTTCCATTTTGATTTCATGATTTTGGTTGTGGCTATTGAGGATTTTCATAATTTTGATGGATTTGGTGTACTCTAGTATTGGGTAATTGTTGGATTTCGCCCCAATCATCCGTGGGTAAGGTAAGAAAACTCTAACCCTTGTGGTTTATGTATAATTGTAAACCTTATTATTGATTTTGGAATATTATGTGGAACTAGATTGAATTTCGTATTAAGTTGGTGTTGAATTGGCAATTTGAGTATTTGGAACTAAGCTTCGGTGGCCGAAAATTGTTAAATTTGGGTTGGAGTTTTGGAAGTTGGTGAAAAAGAGGTTTGGTGGTGTCTTGAAGCTTGGAAAAAATCGGTCAAGGTATGGTTTTAGTTTCTTGTAATTAATATATAATTTTGTGTGAATCTTAGACTAGTTGCCTTAAGATAGGTTTGAATCATATGAATAAGTAAGTTTGATTGATTAGATATGGTATGTGCATGCAATGTGAATTGTTAATGTTTGATGTTGAAATTAGTGGAAATTATGAGTGGAATTTGTTGAATAGATTGAAGAATTTATGTGTTTATATGTTTTTAGAGTGATTGAGAAGTATGTGATAATGGTTAGGAGTAATTGGTATTGATTTGGTTGTGGTTTGATTGGTTATGAATTGAGAATTTTGGAAAACTAGGGGATTTGTAAGTTTTGGTAAAAACTGATTTTTTACCAACTTCTGCAAGAGATAACTTGGCTTTCGGACTCTTAAATCTTGTGAAACTTGTCTTGAATAAAAATTGGGTTCGTGAAGTTTATAACGCCTGAAGAATGGATTGAAAATTATTTTTAACGGAAAAGTTATGTATGTTTAAAATTTGGTGTAAAAAAACTGATTTTCTGAACTTAACAGATTTTTTGAAAAATCAAGCACATGCGTATGCGAAAGGTTTCATGCGACACGAGTACTGGACTCTGCCCATTACTCCCGCATACACGGATGGATGCATGCATACACGGCACTGTTAGTTTTTCAAATCGCGCGTACACGGGTGGCATGCATACACATGACCACCCTGTTTTGCCAAATCGCGCGTACGCGGGTGGCATGCGAACGCCGGACCACCTTGCTTTGCCAAAGTTATATTTTTTTGTATTTTTAACCATTTCTCTAGTTTTCAAACCTCTGTAAACGCTGTTTAAGATTTCCTAGTTAGTGCTTAGACTTTAGGACGAGCGAGAGAGTATTGGGTGAAATAAAATGGGTATTTTTTATTATGAATTTAGTGCCAGTGACTTACGATTGTAAAGTATTGTGGATGGATTAGCTAGAATATTTTGTGGAGTGTACTAAGTAGATTAAAGAAGACATATCGAAGTATAGTGAAGATAAGTTTGAAGAAGCATATTTTGATTATGAAACTATATTTTGATTGTGAAACTAAATTGGGAATGATTGTTTCATCTTGAGCACTCTTTCTAGAAAGCGCGACCTTATTGAGATGGTGGAAGGTGAGGATCCCCTTCTTTGTTCGTCCTGATATTGTAAAATCATCTCCAGTGACATGGTGGGAGGTTAGGATCTCTTCCCTTATTTCTCCTGGATATATGAGAACGTACCTCCTAGGTAAACGCAAGATGTGGTTTCGCCCTACTTGCTCCAGGTTGGTTGTTGAGGCTTCCCGGATAGATGCAATGGTTTGGTTCATCCCACTTGCTATGGGTTAAGATTATTTGAGCTTCCTAGGTATATGCAAGGGTGTAGTTCGCCCACTTGCTCCAGGTTGGTAATTATAGTTTATCTGCATCTCTCTGGGTAGACGTAATGGCTCGCCCCCACTTGCTCCAAATTGAGATTTGAGATTCTCTTGTCCTTACGTCGCAAGTGTGGCCGGACACTTATACCTTTCCGAAAGATCTCCCCCAATGAGATGATAAATGATGAGACTAATCAGCCATAGGACAGACATGCATCATGTGTATTTATATGATTTGTTTGAGTATGCATATTGTGTTTGGGTTTGCCTAATTATTTATCTATATTAATATGCTATGTGACTTAAATGTTGTATCTATTTTCTTAACTGTGTATTACTTGTATGTCTTGTATATATTTGCTTTGAGAGATCCCTCATGCTGGTAGGGGTGACGCTGAGGGTTGTTCCAAACTGAAAATTGGAAGGTTTGTAGAGAACTGGAATTGAAGAGATAGATTAAAATCCCCAGGTAGAATTACCATATTTTTTGTTATTGAGAACTCTAGGGTTTGATTTGGGTTGTAGAAGTTTAGGATTGTCTTTGGCTGTCCGGAGCCTTATATCTTATCTATTGGGTACAGTTACCATACTGAGAATTTTCGGTTCTCATTCCATACGTATTTGTTATTTTTCAAATGCAAAACGTAAGGTACCTCGCTGAGCATGCTGGAGACTCCTTCAGAAGTGAAGGTATATTTTGGGGCTTTCATTTTATATACTTAGTTTGTGTGTGTATGTGTGTGTATTCTCCACTCTTGTATTAAAATTTGTATTGTATTAAAATTTGTATTGTCCCTCCTAGAGGTTGATTCGGAGAATCAGCATTGATATTTTATCTTTTGGTTTGTTCTTTTTCTTCCAAGGCTTCTAGATATACTATCTTTGCTTTATGTATATGTATGTATGTATGTATGTATGTATGTATTTTTGTTTTAGAGGTCGTAGCGTCTCACCACCTTTAGTTTACGACCTAAGCGTAAACCTCTGTGTGGTAGGATGTTACATCTCCAGCAAATGTTTCTATCAAGGCTCAATAAAGGTGTTTTAAGGCTTAGTTTAGACTTTGAGTATCTAAGAAATTCATCACAACAAACTCGAATTTGAATAAGGGTCGAGAAAACTAATGTAGCACTTCCTTCGAAGATCAACCCACTCCGGAAGAACCACAAGAAGGACCTTACCACCCCCAAAAAGGCACTGCCAATTGCTAGAGTTGGAGAGATTGGAGTTAATCTATTCCTGCAAGTTACATCTGAAGAAACTTTGTCTCCACATCGGGGGTAGCAAAGCTTCCCAAATTTTGGAAGAAAAGTTGCAATCTCTTAGTACATGCAATACATATTCGGTCTGATTGTTGCAATGAGGGCATATAGCATGATTTGACAGATGTCGTTGTTGCCTTTTTTTTATTGGTTAGAAATGCATCATCTGCCGCTAACTAAAGGAAAAATCTTATGCTTTTGGGTCTGCACCAATGCGAGATTTGGTTGAAGGTTCCAATAAACTTAGGAGTAGTGTCACACAAGACTAGGTAAGTTTGTTTTAGATTGAAAGATCCATCATCTGAGAGGTTCCTGCCAGATAATTCGACATCTTCTAAGGGGACAAAGGAGAAATAATGATAGCAATCTCCTTAACCACATTCTCTAGCAGTCATTGGTTGAGTTTATAGTATGCCTTTATGAATTTCAATATTTAAAGTTGGAAATCTAATTTTTGTTACAAACTACATTATCATTAAAATTAGACATACAACACATTTGAAAGTTTTTTGCATTCTTCAATCTTTATATAATATATATAAAGTGTATGTGGAGTATGATGATCCTTTTACTCTGTTGAGTGATAGATTTTATTATATCTTTTTTCGTTTCAATACTATTTAATTTAGGTGAATTTTATTCAATTTTTTCCATTTTAAAGGATAAGTTACTGTTTGTTATATATCATAATATTATTGATTGAAATAGATTAATTTATTATAATTAAATTTAACCATTCATCTAACTTAAATGTTGATAACTTAACTAATGAATTATAGTATAATTCTTTTTACAATTTATGAAAATCATTGAAAAAGTTATATTTTGTAATTTTTTTTTCAAATCACATATTTATTAATCATTTTCAACTAAGAAAATCTCAAAAAATAAAATAAATAAATAAATAAATTAAAAAATATATAAAATTCTCATAACGCTATCGCTTGATAATTCTATTTTACTTTTTTTGCTTTTTTTTTAAATATATTTTGCATATAGAACTTCTTCGTCCAGAGACAGACAATTTGAGAATGAAAAAATGATTATATTTGAAATTATTGACATAAAAAGAAAAAAATGGAAGAAATAAAGAATTATGCACTCTACACGCAATTTGAAATTCAAATTCAATTGAATGAAATTAAGGGAGTTTATTTTATAAAATGTTTTATTATTTCAAATTTTTCTATGATTTTACGTGCTTATATGTATCTCAGTTTATTTATTCAGTAAGTTCATTCAACATACACAACTCTAATTGAACTATAATTGAAAATAAACTTTAGGGTAAAGTATATTTTTTATCCTTGAAATTTGACAAAAGTTTCAAAAATATTCCTAAATTTTATTTTGTTTTAATTTTGTCCTAAAAGTTTTCAATTTGCATCAAATATACCTCCAACGGCTAAATTTTTAAAAAATTTAAGACCAATCTAATAATAATACATAAAAATTATACTTAATTTGCTTGTGTTGAGGGTTGTTCTTATAAAATTGTTGTTGAATCGGTCTTAAATTTTTTGAAAAATTAGCCGTTAGGGGTATATTTGATGCAAATCGAAAACTTTTGGAACAAAATTGAAACAAAATAAAACTTAGGAGTGCTTTTAAAACTTTTATCAAACTTCAAAGACAAAAAATATACTTTACCCTAAACTTTATTAGATCGAAGGATTTTGTAGTAACTAAATATACTATATATAAAGAAGTTTTTTGAAAAATATGAAGGAAGCAAAAGAGAATTATCAAGATATAGTGTTTTCAGAAAATTTTAATGTCTCTTGAATTTTCTATGAACTTTTTTGAAAATGATTAATAAATATGTGGATTGAGAAAAAATAAATTACAAAATGAGATTTTTTTTAATTATTTTTATAAATTGCAAAAAGAATTATATCATAATTAATTAGTTAGGTTATCAAAAATTAGATTAAATAAAAATTTAAATTTAATCATGATAAATTAATTTATTTTAACTAATAATACTGTGATATTTAACAAGAGATAATAATTTATTTTTTAAAATAGAGAAGGTTAAGTAGAATTCACTTTTAATTATTTAATGTCAATTAGGATGAACATGTAATTAACAACTTCAAGTAACAATTATAGAGTTTCAAAAGTTGGACGATTATTTCATATCACAACACAATATTTTACTACATTTGATTGTAACTCAAGTAGTTATTATTATTATATATTGTCTTATAAAAAGTAAGATTAAGTTGTTGAAACTTAAAGATAACTGAAGCACAAAAAAAAACCCATAAATACATGCATTAAATAAAACACCTAATTAAAATCAGCCACATGGATCACATCTTGATCTCAATAAAGAGCTCAAATCTTCTTCAATTCATTGGAAGATTTATATGATCATTGTCTGGTAAAATGAAAAAAAAAAAAAAAGAGGTTTAAGTCTTAAAATACTACAAATTATATAAACTAAAATATTCACAATAAATTAGATACATACGTTACTTGTTACTTAAGGAGGTAGTCGCCGATATTGTTCATAGCATTGTGCAATGCAAAATGCCTTACTTATTGACTCATGTGGAAACTGTCTTCGACATCGAGCGATGCATATATCCAACTCAAATGCAATATAATAAGACCTAGTCCAACGTTGTTTAGAAATAGTGTCATGTAAATTGGTAATGGCAGAACATATAACTACTCCTATAATCAACAATATTGTAATTGCATATGACGCACAATTTCTAGCCATAGATAGATTCTTCTTTTTGGTTGTCTTGAAATCATAAAGTTTATCTTGGAGTTTTATAGAGGTTTTAAAGTCTTCAATGATATTTTTATATGCACTATAATTCTAGAATTGTGTCCCTTCGTTGCACTAAGAGATACAAATTACCGTTAAACAAAGAAAAAGTTTTTATATAAATTATTCACTTTAAATTTTGCTACGTTAAAAATAATTTTTCAATACATACATTAACTTGAGTTAAAGTTAAATGAATAATTTATACGAATTTAAAAATAAATTTAAATCGATGCAATGCAAATTGTAATTGTTCGAATCAAATTGAATAAGATTATAAAATAAAATCAAAGCGATATAATCAGAATCGTATGGAATTATATTGATTTTACCTTTTAAATTGGCTAAAACTAAATTATAAATACTTATTCTTTTAGTTATTTAATAATTTATCTCATTATTGTTGTAAAAGAGATATATATCTACATATATTTTTACTGTAGAAATGAGATAAATAAGTTACTAGAATACTGTAAGAAAATTAAATTTGTGCTTTTTACTCCTTTCCTTCAAATCTTGGTCAAATGTCCTTTTTATATAATTGATTGTTTTCAAAATTTGAAGCTGTCTTTAATGACAATTTCTGGAGCATAAGAACGAGAATGTGATTGCATTTCTCCTTCAGCAAATGAGAGCAGCAGGGGTAGTGGAAGTGCAAAATAGCATAAAAATATTGTTGTATATGATAGAAGATTGTGGGAGGAGTGTGTTGTTCTTGTTCTTTTTTCTTCTGTGTTGGTAGCACATTGTCATTTGTTGTACTAATCAAATTCGCACCATTAATTTTTAACTTTAGCACAAAATTTTATTTTATTTTTTTCTCTATCAAAATGATGAATAGAAACAAGTTTTGCTTCTTAGCTTTTACCCAAATTGTGTGCATTTTTTTTTTTTGGTTTGGGCCTAAAGCCACAAAAGGAAATCGGATTGGAAAAACAGCCTCAGTTCCACAATGTACGCTGGACCTCTACAATTAACGAAGAAGATGAGACGGATGAAGAGCCATGGTGCCTCCAATGCATGGTATCTGAAGCCACTGTTTATAGCTCTTGTGATTGCTGTCATACTTCTCTTGAGACCATGAACATTCAATGATGATTCGTCTGAACTTCTCATTCGTTGTAGTTCAGCACGATTTTCCTAGGCTCATTGCCTTGTGTCGTGGAGCTGCCTCTTAAATCCGAGACAGAGTGAATAATCTCGAGAGAGAAAATCTATGTTACTTCAATTCAATTGCGAGCTGGTCTGTGGCTTGATTTTGGTTCTCCATGTGGATCTGCTGCTCCTACCTTGTTCTATTTCTCTCAATTTTTTGCCTCGTGGAGTTTTCTCGACTGATTGAGGTTAGGTGGTCGAGACCAAAATTGACAGTGCAACCCAAGTAAATTTGTGTGCCATTTCCCCGAAGCCCCGACATAAGTTTCTTTCCTCGATTTGTCTGCTACTCATCGATTGTTGAAGGCTGCGTCAAACCTACAGATGGAATCAATCCTATCCTGCTAACTAGATGAGCCTCCTTCCCAAGTATGTCCTGTATCGGTTTTGGCAGGTTCTCGGGCTAATTCCTGTCCAGCTTTCGATCAGCTTCCATTGCCGCCGTGTGTGCCAGGTGGTTCCCATCCCTGGGAGTCTAGGTGATGTTGGGAATAAGACACTATTTCCTCTTGAGAAAACACCTTTGACAGAGAAATAAAATAGACACAATCATAACACAAGAATTTAACGTGGAAACTCCAATTACCGGAGAAAAAACTACGGCCGTTGTCAAATGACAACCAGAGAATATCACTATGTGAAAATTGTTACAACACATAGACTTCTTTCTCTCACCGGCACCCCAGTACACCCACACTCTCTCAAAGCAAATATCTAACTACACCTCACAACACTCTCTAATCAAAGAGTACAGAGGAAAAGAAAAATCAGATACAAGCTTAAAGTGTTTCTGACTGGTGCAAAAACAAATGGAGAACTTAGCCTCATATTTATAGCCTAGGCCACCCACTCCATTTGCTATTCTAAGCAATGTGGGACTAATTCAACCAAATTCTAACACTAATCAGCGTATGGCGAAAGAAAATCAAAGAATGACAAATCAAATAGTCGAGTTTACCAATGCTCGAATAACTCATAATGATGATCACCTCAAACAATCGGACGATGAAGAAGCAAACTCTAATCCAACACATGTTTTTGAAACCCAGGAACCAGAGGAGGATCAACCAGCCAATGAAGAAGTCGTATTGGACCCCACAGTTGGTCCATTCATCGCATATGTCATAAATTTTCCATTATCCAAGAACTTCGCATTATTAATGACTTTAACTCCTTATAATGGTATGGGAGATCCAAAAAAATACGTAAACAAATCTCGTTCCATAAAGATAGTAAACGGTGCTTTTGACCCTATTTTATACCATTGTTTCCCTACTTTTTTAGGCGGCCCTACACTTAATTGGTTTTCTTCTTTTTCTATAGAATTTACATTTTCAGGAGCTGGCTAAACTATTTGAAAATCAGTTTGCTGCTTCTTCTATTTATTTGCATGATTATCTAAACACAATCAAACCAGAGACAACATGAAAACCTTCGAGAATATGTTACCCAATTCACTAAGATGGCTTTGACAGTCATTGAACATTGAATGTAATCTCTTTGTCTTTTTCAAAACATTTTTAGTAATTTTAATCAAGTATGTTGAACTGGAGACCCTATACCTATAACTGAAAAATGCTGAGTTATAACTCATTATTTAAAACTCAACCTGCCTTATCAAAATATCATTAGGCCAAGTTTGGGGGCTATAATATGTCCATTATAAATTGGTTACATGTTATAGCTCGGCTATAAATGTTATAGATCGGTTATCAACAACAAAAATCAAAATGGTCTATAATGCCTTTATTTTCCATTAAGATAAATCAATCGGTTAAACAACTATTGATACTTATCCCAAATATAAAAAGGGAGGTAAGGAACTGATCTAGATATTTCAAGAACGAATAATCGATTATTCATATGCTATCTTGAGCGAAGGAGTACATTTTGTAGGTGTTCATCCTCTATGTTCTCGTGAGTCCACAATTCTTCACTTTCTTCATCCTGTCTAAAATATCTCTTAAAATGGGTTTTGCTTCATCTCCTATGTTGTTTGATTTTAGAGCTTGTACCATGAGAAGACTGTCTGATTCAACTAATACTTTTTTTAGGCTAAGATTCCTGGCTAGGATGACTGTATTTCTAATTGTCGTTGCCTCTACTGTTAGGACTGGTCTTGCCATGATTCTGTTCGTAGTACCCACGAGAAGTCTCCCCCTACTGCCCCAAATTATGGTTGTTGTTGCTCATTCTCCTAAATTGCAGTTGAAAGCTGCATCCACATTGGCTTTAATCCACTCCCCTGGTGGTGGCTTCCAGCTGGTTGCTTTTCTTTTCCTTACGATGTTAGTATTTGTTGCTGTTTACTCCTCTTTGGTTGCTGCTCTAAATTCTTTCTCCATTGCGATGGCTCTTCTGATTAGGATCAGCTACTAAATTCTGAAAATAAGTTTTCTTTTTCACTTTGCAGATTTTTTAACATAAATAAATAAGTTTACTGATCATTATATCCTGATTCTTGTCATTGTTTGCTCTAATTTTTCTCACATTCATAAGAAACCAATTCCCAAAAGTAGATATCATTTCTGTTGATTGACTGAGCTGGCATTGGTCCCTAAACCAGGCGGTCATGGTCCAGGAACATAGCAAGAGGGTATGTTCTATAGTTTCGACGCTCTCATAGCAAATAAGGCAGATGGAATTCCTTGTTAGTTTCCTTTTGAATAGGTTGGCCCCCACTAGTAAAATATTGTGAGCTGCCCTCCACTTAAACATTTTTATTTTCTTTGGTACCTGAAGCTTCCAAATTTCTATCCAAACCTCCTTGTCTTCTCCACTTGTCCACGGTGCATTCAGATTTTGTTCCTTTTCTTCCTTTCTAGCAGCATGATAGCCCAACCTAACCGATTAGCATCAGTCTGACTTATACGGCCATTTCAGAGTGTCCTTTCTAGCTATTAAGCTTATTAGGGTTCTGAGAATCATGTTGGCTACATCACTCGCAAAAATCCATTTGATCTTTACTTCATCCCAACCTTCTTCCCACTTTATCAGCTCTTCTACTAAGTTTACCTCCTAGTTTCTCTCTCTAAAAATCCTCCACATGCCGTATACCTAGAAATCCTCCCAAATATTGATAGTTATGTCATTACCACCCATCCACCTTCCCTTTCTTCTCAAAAAATCTCTCCTCTGTATGATGCTTTCCCATACCCAAGATTCTCTTTCTTTTTCTCTCTCCTCCCAAAAGCTTTCACTTGGGAAATAGATGGCTTTGATTATTTTAACCCAAGTTGCTTCTGGTTCTTGTAAAATCCTCTAGGCCTACTTTGCCAAAAGGGCCATATTTTGGTGTTGAAAATATTTGAAGCCTAAACCCTTTCTCTTTTTCTTTCACAAATCTTTCTCCAACTTCTCCAATGGATGCTAGAGTCCTTTTTATTAGAACTCCACCAGAATTTTGTAACTTTGGCACTTAGTTTTCTGTAGAACCCTTTAGGAAATAAAACCACATTTATAACATAAGCCGGAATGGCTTGAACCACTAATTTGATGAGGGTTTCTTTCCCAACTTAATTGAGTAAATTTTCTTTCCATTCTTCCAGTTTGCTCATTACCCTCTCTTCTATCCAAGCTAAAGCTTTGCTCTTTGATCTCCCCTGATATGCCGATAAACACAAATATTTGCCCGGGTTGTCCCATGTGCTCATGCACATAATCTTCTCGATGTTCACTCTAACTTGTAAGGCCACTTGCTTGCCAAATGTGATACCTGATTTCTGGAGGTTTATTTTCTGTCTTGATGCCTCAGTATATTGGTTGAGGATAGAAATAATTTAGTATGCCTCCTCGACCTTTGCTTCAACCAAAACAATGCAATCGTCTGCAAAAAGTAGGTGTGTGAGCATGAATGTCGATGGCGTTATCTTGAATCCCTTAATCATTCCTTGCTCTTGTGCTTCACTCATCAAAATAGTGAGAACTTCCGCCACTAGGATGAATAAGTAAGGAGATAACAGGTCACCCTATCAGAGCCTTCTGCTAGGAATGATTTTTCTTGATAGAGTCCCATTCACTTTAAACCGGTAGGATGTCAAGGTGATGCACTTCATAACGAGCCTAACCCAGTTCGGATGAAATCCAAAGGCTTTCAGCACCACTTGAATAAAATCCCACTGCATCCGATCATAAGCTTTATTCATGTTGAGCTTAATCACCATATTCTCTGACCCTCCACCTCTTTTTTCCAACCTATGATTCACTTCTTGTACGATTATTATGTTATCTTGGATGATCCTATTACTCACAAAAGCACTTTGGATAGGTGAGACAATGTCATTGAGCATTTTTTTCCAGCCTTTTCACCAAAATCTTAGTAATTACTTTATAGATGAAATTGCAGTAACTAATAAGCCTCACTTGATTGAAATTTTCTGGTCTCTTAACCTTGAAAATGAATACAACTGTGGTTTCACTTATGTCCTAATGGATCTTTCCAATTTCAAAAAAATCACTCACCACCATAATTAAATCCTCCTTAACCACTTTCCAGTGGCTTTGGAAAAACTTTTCATTTAAACCATCTGGGTCCAGGGCTTTGAGGCCTCCCATATTGAAAACAACTTCTCTTCTTTTTTCTCTACCTCTCTTGTGAGTTTCTCATTCTCTCCTATGTTACTCTTTTTGGCACTTTTTGGATGCATTGATCAACTCCTCTTATGGACTTAAAGAATAGGTTGGAGAAGTGATCTTCTATCATTTTCATGATGGCATAACTGTCCGTCACCCAGTTTCCATTGCTGTCCTTTATTCTCTCAAGTATATTTTTATCCCTTCTTTGCAGAGTTGTAGCATGAAAGAAGGTCTTGTTTGCTATCTCCCCATTTTAACCATTTGAGTCTTGATCTCTTGTCCCAATATTTCTCTTCTTGCTTTCATAGTTGTTCTATCCTCTTTTTTATGGTCTGCAATAGTTCCTGCTAATGCTTGGTTATGCTTGAGTTTTGGAGGTTTTGAAGTTCTTCATGTAGTCTTATTATTTTCCTGTCAGCTTTAGCAAAATTTTTCTGCTCTAATTTTTTAGCTCCTTTTTAAAACCTTCCACTCTCTCTATCAAGTTCTTCCATTTGTTTTCTTCTCTTTTGCTTCTATTCCAACCTCTTCTAATCACTTCTTCGCATTCTTGGTGATCTTTCCAATATACTTCATACTTGAAATATCTTGTACATTTTTTCTTTGGCTTTAGAGTGAGAACAAGCGGGCAATGATATGAGCTTATATCTGGCCTAGTTTCTAACCTAGCATGTTGATAAATAAGCCTCCATTTCCAGTTTGCTAGGTCACAGTCAATCCTTTCTTTGGTAATAAAGCCATTCTTTGGGTTGCTAAACTAGGTGAATCGCCTCCCTTTCAATTCCAAATCCATGAGAGAGTTGGCATCAACAAAATTTATGAAATCGACTATTTGACTGCTTGGTTTGGGGTGTAGACCTTCTTTTTCGTCTTGGCTAATAATATCATTAAAATTCCAAATAAACAACTGCGGTATTTGCTCACTGTCTCAGTTTTCAGCCATTTCCTTTCATAGAAGCCTTCTTTGAGCGAATTTCGGACTACCATATATAAATTTACATTTTCATTTATTGCATTTCCTGGCATTCATATTAGTAGCAATAATATTATGGGACCAAGAGTAAACATCAAGATCAATACTTTTATTCCAAAATAAACAAAGGCTTCCGGACAATCCTCAGAGTTCCACATTAAAGTAGTTAGAAAACTTGAGTTTCTTCTTAATGCTCCTAATTCATTTCTCCTTAGCTTTGGTTTCCATTAAAAACACAATGGTTGGCTTTATCTATTTGCATAGATTTCTTAGTTCAAAAACTGTCGCGAGCGCCGCCAACCTATGACAGTTCCAGCTTAAGATGGTCATGGTTGAGGGTGGGGCATGGTAAAGCCTGCCTTCTCAGCCATCATTTGGTTGTCGGCCACCCTTCTGATATGTTGAATCATTCTATTCTCCGCTCCCGTGGCTCCATCCATTAGTGTTCTTCCTTTCTTGCAGCTGCTCATTTCTTCTTCTTCTTTTGTTGCAACTCTCTGGTTACCATTTTCTATCAGCATTTGGTTTGCTCTCTCTCTCTCTCCCTTTTGAGCTTTAGTCTGGCCTTGATGTTTTGCACTAGTTCCAGTTCCCAAGCTTCTGTCATGTTCTTCTTCTCATAGTCTTTTTCTTTTTCTTCTCCCTCCTCCTCAGGTAATTCAACGAAGTACATCTCGTCTATTACAGAGTTATAGATTTGGGTTTCTGTTTTGTTGCATTTCTCTAAATTTCCAGTTGCTCTTATTTTTTCTAATATCCTGTGTCATCCTTTTGCTTTCCTCTTCAGCCGCTTCTTTTCCTTTTCCCCATCTTATTAATAAAATCTGATGTACAGTAGAGGCCTTAGATTGACATTCATCGCTTACTTCCTTTTCTGTCATGTATTGTTACAGAGGCCCACCGTGTTGATGTTTTGATCCATCTTGGGACTTTCTAGTTTATGGTTTAGAATCTCTCCTTAGGTGTCCAAGTTTTCTTTTCATGGCCAGGCCTATATAGTTTCCTTTCCTTTTTCCTTCATATTCAAACTTTTTTGTTTTGGGCCAGTTTCATGTTGGCCCATGTGCTTGGCCCTTCTTTTTTCAAATAGGTTATGTAGAATGTTTCCAAGTTTCTCTATGATGACTTTTTTTGTCGATAGCTTTTTCTCCTTTTCCATTCTAATTTTTCACAATTTTCTCTCCTCTTTCTTTCACCGTATATTCAAGGATTCCACCGCCATTCTCATCTCTCCCCAATGCTTTTAGTCTTTCAGCCTCTTTCCTCCCGTAAATTCCTCCTTCTCTGACTCTTGATGTTTACTTTTGGATTCACCTACTTTTCTGCTTTCTATATTCCTATTTTCACTCTCCATATTGTGATCGTGTTCTTCACGCACTTTTTCTTTCACCTCTTGCCCTTCTGAATTTTCTTCTCTGTTCCTCCTCATCCCTCTATTGAAAACTACTCTAACTGAGCTCACTCCCAACCCTGGTTCATATCTGGGTCTCAAAGAATCCCAGCTAAACATTGTCAGCTCATTTTTACATTCTTTTTTTTCATGTCCTATGATACCACATCTCATGCACTAGCAATCTTGGAGTCTTTCATAGTTGAACTCTATCCATATTTTTTGTCGTTGTTCTCTAGTCATCTACAAACCCGTAGGAAAGGATTTTGAAATGTTTATGGCCACTCTAAATCTTAGGAAGGTTCTGACAAAGACATTTTTCCTTTTCGGATCCTCCACTATTCCAAGCATATCGCCAATGGTTTCTGCAGTATCTCTTTTCATGTATTTGAAAGGACCTCCATGTATTTGTATCCAAAAATACATAAACTCGTGATTAACTTCATAAATTGCCGTATTTTGCCCCCATAACTGCAGGTTAAGGAGGTGGCCTTTGACACACCAAGGCTCCTCTTAAGAATTCGAAACCCTCTTTCCTAGTCCCTGAAGCTAACTAGTAGTTTGTTATTCTGTACTTCAGAAATGAAGATATCCTCCAGGTTTTTTCATATGTTCAGAAGTGCATTTTTACTTTCTTGAAGTTGATTTTTCTATCTGCTTCTATTTTACCCACTAAGTTGATGCAGTCTTATCTATATTCCTTCTTTTCCTTTTTGTTAATTGTGATAGTCATTCTTGTAATCTGTTGTAGTTCATATGTTGCCTTTGCTATGATTCTTTGCTAGCTTGCTGACCCTTCTTCGTGATGTTGTAGGTTACTGTGGGACTTCATGTGTTTGGTTTGATGGTGTAAAAGAAAATCTGGTAGTTATGTGTTACATTGAAGTGGAGAGGCTAGTGTTTGTTTGTATAAGTGAAAATTGCGGGTAGAAGGTTTGGGATTAGGTTGGATGATTGATGAGCGGATATTTTATACGCTTTTTGACATCATTTTCATATAATTTTCATTATGTTTTGTTTAAATTTTATTCTATCTGTGTAAATATTGCGCAATCAATTTCGTGCACCAATGATATATACTGGGAGTAAAATGAAAATGTTGGTTATTGAAAAAATATTTTCATGAGGCTAACCTCACAAGGATTAGAACTAGAGTTCTACTTCAATCTCCCTGAAAGAGAATTGACTCTAAACACATCTTAGGACCCACTATTACTTCCACATATCAGCATGTTTCTCTTTTATGAAGTTTGTTTGACGTGTTTGAGGCTTGTCCAAGTACTTAACCTAACCAATCACAGATCTGCACCAATAACACCATTAATGCACTGTGGTGTTGCCATTAGCTCATTGCACTATCAAAATGGGCTTATACAATAATATGCTCAATAAACAAACATTTGAGTTTTCAGATTCAATCAAATAATATTTATCACCATAAAAAATAAATATTTCTTAAAGTCAATAATAATTGTATCTCTAAGATTGTTTTGCTAATTTTATTATGTTCAAATATAAGATATCGTCGTTTATTGAGATTGGAACACCAACCCGAGTTGCACAAATTGAGAAAAGAGTTTTCTATTCAATGCAAGAGAATTTCTTGAAAAAGACTCAATACAAAATAATTTGAGATTAAAGTTCTTATAGAGATTTTTATACATTTTGATTAAATTATAAAATTTTATTATACATCTGTTCATACCCTGGCCCAACAGTAAAGGCCCAGGTCCAAACAAAAGGCCTAATCCCACGGATTGAGCCTTACCCAATACCAACCTTCGTCCTATGAAGTCGGTTCTCACCACGACTTGCTCTAAAGAAGTCGGGCACGAGGGTTAGCTGGCAGATAAACACTCATTCAAATGAGTAACTGCCCCTAGAATCTCTCTAACCACTTCCAAGAGCCATATCCTAACCTCCCTAAGATAATGGGACGGTTAACACCCTAAAAAGGTGGCACTACTCCAACGGTGGTTATTGGTTCACCACTATAAATACACTGACACCCCTCAGGTATCTCCAAGTCCCAATACTCTCTAGACCTGCTCACACCCTTGCTGACTTAGGCATTGGAGTGTCTTTGCAGGTACCACCCCACATTCCTTCATACGCACAAGTCGGACGGAGGCCCCCGAGTAGTAGATCTGCTTGAAAGCCTCCTCCTTCATACGTTTGGGCCAACCAACGCCATCCAGCCCATTAATCTCTGGTTACCCACCGTAACATTGGCGCCGTTGCCGGGGACCCGAGAGATCGACCAGTGATGGCGGACAGATCCCCCGAAGAGGGTCATGTGGAATCAGATTCTGAACAAGAGAATCTTGACACCGGAAACAATGATGCAGACTTGACCCTTCACCAGGGAACCAACGATCAGCATAGAGAAGGTACCTCCGGAGTAAAAAATCCGAAGGCGAATTCTTCAGAGGGGCGCGAATCAGAGAAAGATGGACCATCCCATGCAACTGAACTCATGGGATTAGTCCACGTCCACCAAAGTCGCCTAGAACAGTTAGAACAGGAATGGGAGCGACAGAGGGAGACTGAAAAGAACCTAAAAGAGGAGATGGAACGACAAAAAGAGTTAGAAAAAAAACTCTTACAGTTAGAATCCTCCCTCAAAGGTCGAAACTCCCGTGACGAACGAGAAAAACCACCCCTAGGAGGAGAGGATCCTTTTAGTGAGGACATAATGAGGGCAAAAGTTCCAAGGAACTTCAAAAGCCCCGATATGGACCTCTATGACGGAACCACAGATCCGAAGCATCAATTAAGCAATTTCAAAAGTCGGATGTACCTAGCTGATGCTTCTAACGCTACGCGATGCAAAACTTTCCCGACCACCCTATCGAAAGCAGAGATGAAGTGGTTCGACAGCCTCCCTCCAAGGTCGGTCACCAGTTTTGAAGACCTCTCGAGGAAGTTTTTGATGAGGTTCTCTATCCAGAAAGACAAGGTGAAACATGCGCCGAGCCTCCTGGAATAAAGCAGGAGGTCAGAGAATCCCTACGAGCCTATATGGAAAGGTTCAACAAAGCATGTTTAGAGATTCAAGACCTGCCCACCGAGGCAGTAATAATGGGGTTAGTCAATGGGCTTAGAAAAGGTCCCTTCTCACAGTCCATATCCAAAAGACACCCCATCTCCTTAAGTGATGTGCAGGAAAGAGCTGAAAAGTACATCAACATGGAGGAAAATGCTAAGCTAAGAGACCTGAGTTGGCGACCTGGGCACCCTCCCTCAACAAAAGAGAGGGAGAGGGAAACTAAGAAGAAGGAAGAACTCGGTCTCGATAGACCAAGGAAGTATCACTCTTATACTCCTCTAAAATTTTCTATAGTGGATGTATACAGAGAGATCTGCAATACTGAAAGACTGCCACCTCCCAGACCCATTAAAAACAAAAAAGGGGGAGCCGCAGCGACTACTGTGAATACCATAAAATATATGGTCACTCCACAAACGACTGCTACGACCTTAAAAATGTGATAGAAAAGCTGGCTAGAGAAGGTCGGCTTGACAGATATCTCATAGAAAGGTCGGACAGTCATGGAAAGAGAAAGCGAGAGGATATGGACAGAAGAGACCCACCACCACAGACTCCGGAGAGACATATCCATATGATCTCAGGGGGGTTCGCAGGAGGGGGACTCACCAAATCCTCTCGCAAAAGACATCTCAAGAGAGTCTACCAGGTCGGAGGAGAATCATCCGACCTCCCTACCATTTCATTCACAAAATAGGATGGGCAAGGAATAATCCCTGGACACGATGATCCAGTAGTAATAACTATGATCCTAGCAAATGCCCATCTCCATAGAACCCTAGTAGATCAAGGAAGCTCAGCGAACATCCTTTTTAAGCCCGCTTTTGATAAACTAGGGTTGGATGAAAAAGAATTAAAAGCCTACCCCGACGCCTTGTACGGATTAGGTGACACGCCAATAAAACCACTGGGATTTTTGCCCCTCCACACCACTTTTGGAAAAGGGGAAAAATCAAAGACTCTGAGTATAGACTTCATAGTCATCGATGTGGGGTCAGCATATAATGCTTTAATCGGCAGAGCCACCCTTAATCGACTCGGAGCAGTGGTATCCACTCCCCACCTTTGTATGAAATTCCCGACTTCAGCGGGGATAGCAACGATAAGGGGAGATCAGAAGTTGGCAAGGAAATGCTACAATGAAAGCCTAAACCTGAGAGGAAAATGCAGAGAGGTTCACACAATAGAGCTCGGTGGTGCAAGGGCTAGAGAAGAACTGCGACCACAGCCGGGAGGAAAAATCGAAGAGATACAGGTCGGCGAAGAGGAAGGAAAAAATACTCACATAGGAGCCAACCTAGGGGGAACCCTAAAACAAGGATTGACTAAGCTCCTAAGAGACAATTCCGACCTCTTTGCCTGGAAGGCCTCCGACATGCCTGGGATAGACCCCGAGCTCATGTCCCATAAGCTCTCGATCTACCCGGGGTCCCGACCTGTACAACAAAGAAGACGTAAGCTCGGCCCAGAACAAGCCCTAGTAGTAGAAGAACAAGTACAGGCACTCCTAGAGGCTGGCTTCATCAGAGAAGTCAAGTACCCAACATGGCTAGCCAATGTAGTGCTAGTCAAAAAACAAAATGGCAAATGGAGAATGTGTGTCGACTATACCGACTTGAATAAGGCATGTCCCAAGGACCCTTATCCACTGCCAAGTATTGATACTCTAGTAGACTCCAGCTCGGGGTATCAATACTTGTCGTTCATGGACGCCTACTCGGGGTATAATCAAATCCCGATGTATGAGCCAGATCAGGAAAAGACATCCTTCATCACGCCCAGAGCAAATTTTTGCTATATGGTCATGCCATTTGGATTAAAAAATGCAGGGGCCACATACCAAAGGCTGATGAACAAAGTGTTTGCTCCTTACCTTGGGAACCTAATGGAAGTATACGTCGACGACATGCTAGTAAAAACCAAGAAAGAAGTCGACCTCTTATTAGACCTCTCGCGAGTCTTTGACACCATAAGGTTACACGGGATGAGACTAAATCCCGCAAAGTGTGTCTTCACGGTAGAGGCAAGAAAATTCCTAGGGTTTATGCTAACACAAAGAGGGATTGAAGCTAATCCCGACAAGTGTAGAGCTATCCTGGAGATGAAAAGCCCGACTTGCTTGCGAGAGGTCCAGCAACTGAATGGCCGACTTGCAACCCTTTCCAGATTTTTGGCAGGATCAGCACTAAAATCCCTTCCACTGTTCTCCTTATTGAGAAAGGTATGTCAGTTCGAATGGACTCCTGAATGCGAAGAGGCGTTCCAGGAGTTCAAAAGATTCTTGAGCCAACCTCCTATTTTGACTCGACCTATAGCTGGAGAAGACCTCGTCCTATACTTATCTGTAGCAGACAAGGCCGTCTCATCGGCCCTGATAAGAGAAGACGAGGCCGGTCAGTACCCAGTATATTTCATTAGTAAAGTTCTACAAGGCCCCGAGCTAAGGTACCACAAACTAGAGAAGTTTGCCTACTCCTTAGTAGTAGGCTCACGAAGGCTACGGCTTTACTTTCAAGCTCACACAATAAGAGTCCGCACGAACCAACCCATGAAGCAAATCCTCCAAAAGACGGATGTTGCAGGGAGAATGGTTCAATGGGCAATAGAGCTCTCCGAGTTCGACTTGAGGTATGAAACTCGGACGGCGATTAAAGCCCAGTGCCTCACCGACTTCATTGCAGAATACGCAGGAGATCAAGAGAAAAAGCTAACTACGTGGGAACTCTATGTAGATGGATCCTCAAATAAAACAGGAAGCGGTGCAGGCATAATATTGGCAGATGAAAGAGGAACCCAGATAGAGGTTTCCCTCAAATTTGAATTCCCAGCTTCAAATAATCAGGCAGAGTATGAAGCCTTGATTGCTGGATTGAAGCTGGCAGAAGAAGTCGGTGCTACAAAGGTGATGATATACAACGACTCACAAGTGGTGACCTCCCAGATAAGTGGAGGGTATCAGGCAAAGGACCCAAATATGAAGAGGTACTTGGAGAAAACTCCGGAGCACCTTGGGCGCTTTGCAGAAACCGAGGTCAAACACATAACTCGGGATCTAAACAGCAGAGCAGACGCCCTATCCAAGTTAGCAAGTACCAAGCCAGGAGGGAATAACAGAAGCCTGATCCAAGAAACTCTCCAGGAACCCTCCGTGGTAAAAGTAGAAGATAAACAAGAGGTCCTTGAGGTAGCCGGATTGAACCTCGGATGGATGAACCCTTTGGTCGATTACATAAAATTTGACATCCTTCCAAAAGAGGAAAAAGAGGCCAAGAAAATCCGGAGGGAAGCACAACACTACACTTTGGTAAGGAATATTCTCTACAGAAGGGGGATATCAACACCATTGTTAAAGTGCGTACCAACCTCAAGAACCACCGAGGTATTAGAAGAAGTTCATAGTGGGATCTGCGGAAACCATCTCGGAGCAAGGTCACTAGCCAGGAAAGTGATCCGAGCTGGATTCTACTGGCCGACTTTGCAAAAAGATGCCACAGAATTTTTGAAAAAGTACCAACCATGCCAGATGCATGCAAATTTCCATGTGGCTCCCCCGGAGGAGCTCATCAGTATCACTTCTCCATGGCCCTTTGCAAAATGGGGAATGGATTTGTTAGGTCCTTTTCCCCAGGCGCCAAAACAAGTCAAATACCTGATCGTGGGAATAGATTACTTCACAAAGTGGATAGAAGCAGAACCATTGACCACCATCACTGCTCAAAGATGTCGGAGGTTCCTCTACAAAAATATCATCATGAGATATGGAATACCTCATTCCATTACTACAGACAATGGAACCTAGTTCACCAACTCTACCTTTAGAAGCCTAGTAGCCAGTATGAAAATCAAACACCAGTTCACCTCGGTGGAGCACCCGCAAGCCAATGGGCAAGCCGAGGCAGCCAACAGAGTCATATTGGCAGGGCTGAAGAAAAGATTACAAGATGCAAAAGGAGCATGGGCTGAAGAGCTCCCACAAGTGCTATGGGCTTACAGGACAACCCCCCAATCCGCCACTGGAGAAACGCCCTTCCGACTGGTCTATGGCGTAGAAGCCATGATACCAATAGAAATCAATGAACAAAGCCCAAGGGTGACTCTCCACGATGAGATCGGGAATATACAAGGGCACAAAGAAGAGCTCGACCTGCTCCCCGAAGTACGAGAACAAGCCCAGATAAGAGAAGCAGCGCTGAAACAAAGGATGACCAAAAGATATAACAAAAAAGTCATTCGAAGAACATTCACCCCAAGTGACTTGGTCTTGATCAGAAACGACATTGGAGTCAACAAATCAGGGGAAGGAAAGCTCGCTGCAAATTGGAAGGGACCATACAAAATCGATGAGGTCTTAGGAAAAGGCTATTATGTGACCGACCTGAACGGCACCGAGTTACCGAGGTCGTGGCATGCTTGTAATATGAAAAGGTACTACAGTTAAAAGCGAACTCTACTCCCAGATGTACTCTTTTCCCAACTTCATGATTTTTTCCCCAAAATAAAAGGGTTTTTTCTGGAGATGGGTTTTTAATGAGGCATCATAGTAGGGGCTAAGGGAGATAGATTGTCGAAAACCCTTAGTAGCAATAAAGTACCTTCCCCAATTAATAAAGATCTTTTTCATCTTACAAATATCTCTTATAAATTCCTTTTTTGTTTTCTCTTTCTTTCTATGAAACGTGCCGACTTAAGCTCGACAAAACGTGAAAATCCTATGAACCGACCTAGATGGTCGTCAGGATAAAACGACGAGGTAAAAGTCGGCATAAAGAGGTTATAAAAGTTGATCGTAAGAAACTCGGGAACACTCCGACCCATAAGTCGAAATGAAAAACTGAGTAGAAGAAAAAACGCATCACAAAAATAACCTAAAGTCATAAAAACTCAATAAAATCACAGAGTTGAGTATAGAGGAATAAGCGAAAAAAAGAGATCGAAAAACTATTGAAAAGATTATCCAAGGTTCTTAAAGCGAAAAAAGCTCAGAAGAACAGACAAGTCAAATAAAATGTTTTTAGGAAAAGGTCGAAAAGACTTCCTAAAAATATCAAAAGCAGAAAAGCATGCACGCATAAGGTAACTTAAACCCTTATCCAAAAAAGGGTATTTATTTTTTAACTTAAACCCTTATTAAAAAAGGGTATTTTAGCGTTTTGTTTACGGCCTTAAAAGGCCAAAAGTAAATTGTTCAAACACCACCAAAAACAAATAAAGAGTTCAAAAAAAGGGAGGACCCACAGGCCAGGCCCCCAAATAGCAAACAAATTACTTTTTCGGAAGAGGAGTAGACGGATCACCACCACCAGAGTCAGGAGGAGCGCCACCAGGACCGAGAAGAGAGGCATCCATAGGAGATGAAGAGGAAGTCGGAGGAACCTGGGAAGAACCCGAAGCGTCATTCGAGCGAGGAGGGGACTCAATAATCCTCTGCCCCCGAGTCTTCAATTCTGACTCGGAAACGATCACGGGAGCAGGGGGATCCACTATGGCACCGTCGATAACAACTTTGTCAGGATCCAAAGGAGAAAGATCCAAGTCAGGAGCGATGACTCCGACTTGCTCCTTAAAAATCCTCCAAGCCTCCTCGGCCCCCTCAGCAATAGAGTCCTCCAACTCGGCATATGCATTTCGAGAATTCAGCAGATCCTTCCTCACAGACACAAGATCTTGAAATAAACTCTGGTAACTCTCCTGTGCTGCTTTCCTCAAACCCGCCTCCATGTTGCATTGGGCCTGCAACTTACTTTCCTTCTCCCGAAGGCTATCTCTCTCCTCCCTCAGCTTGGCGACCTCCTCCTTCAACTCCCTCTCCTACTCTTGATAAGTAAGAAGCCTTCCTTCCAGCTCCTCAACCTTCGAGGTTAACCCCAAAGAGCTGAGAGGAGTCTTCTCAAAAATATCTAAGAGTTTGCCACAAACACCCGCCGCCCTGAGACTCTCCTCAGCCAGAGTAGTAAGGTGGTTCCGAACAGAGACATCATCCATACTTATATGAGGGTAGATGTTCTTTTGGACAAATGTAAGAGCATCCGCCTTAACCCCACCATCAAAAGAAGAGCCAGACTCTAAAATCTTGCGCTTCTTCTTCTCTGGCTCAGGAAGAAGTCGGGCGGAGGGGAGCGGCCGAGACAAAGCCGAAGAAGAAATCACAATGGGCTAGGAAGGAGTCCCCGTGTTCTGGGGAGGAGGAGGAGGAGGAGAGACGATCGCCCTGGCACCACCGGACCTGGCCCGGGACTTTGCCTTAGCCTCCTGAACTCTTTGGTAAGATTCCTGAGCATTCTTCCTTGCCATATCTGCAAAAGAAATAATTAGCCAGGTCGTCCAGACCATACATCTCATAGGGGGAGGCCTCCAACCAATACAGGGGAAAGCGAGGGGAAGAACTCTCATCCAAGAAAAAGGGGTGGTGACCCTCTACAGCTTGAACTTTGAAAAAATAATTTTTGAAGTCATGGAAGGATTCGTCAAAAAGGGTGAAAATTCTCCGACCTTGTATGGCTCGGAAAGACGCTCATTGCTGCTTGTTATTTAGCCCACTGAAGGGCTTAGTCATGTGGAAAAGATAGAAGAAAATCCTCAAAGAGGTTGGAAAGTCCAAAGCGTGACTAATAAATTGGTAAATTTTCAGAAAACCCCAAGAATTTGTGTGAAGTTGAGTAGGGGCAACTCGGCAATGACGCAACACAGACATCTCGAAATCTGAAAATGGAAGAAAAACACCCAAACGAGTGACCATGCACTCATACATAAAGAAAAAATGAGGGGCCGCCTCATTGGACCTCCCGAAGCAAACCCGGTCTTCTGGATCCGGGACTACCAACTCATACTTCGGCTCATCCTCCTCAGAAGTACAAATTCTATGGCGGGTACGAAGGTGGGTGATAAACTCAGTATCAACCGAAAGTTCCTCCCCTAGGACTGTGACATCGACCCACTGGGAAAGGATATCTACGGAAGCCATTTCTTTTCTTAAAAAAGGTGACAAAAACCTACAAGAAAAAAAGAAAAGAAAAATAAAAAAAATACGGTCTCTAAAGGGAGGGAATACGGAACCAAACAGAAATCTACAAACCAACCTACTTATCTACAAAATAAAAGCATGCAAATATAAGGCATGTTACAGAAGAAGAAAAAGCTAACCTTTATCTGAAAATGAAGGTTGGAAGAAGCGAAAGTCTTCGAACACAAGAATGCAGCACGAACAAAGGAAGAAGAAATTTGAAAATCGCAGAAACGAAACAACGAAAGAGAGGGAAAGTATTTATAAACATGCTAGGGGCACAATGGTAAAAGCGGGACAGTCATTAATGAGAATGCACCGTTACCAAGACCATCAATCCCTACGCACATCCCTAACGGACGCGACGTTTGATTAGACGTAACTGTCAGAACCAAAAGGCTACGAAAAGTCACGTCGGTTTCAGACCATCACGTCGGTCCTCCTACAAGTCGGCTACGACCCTGAGTAGAATACTCGAAACAAGTCGACTACGACCCCAAGTAGAACACTCGAACCCAAATCTTGAAAAGAAAATTGGGCTCGAGTAGGGGCACTGTTCATACCCTGGCCCAACAGTAAAGGCCCAGGTCCAAACAAAAGGCCTAATCCCACGGATTGAGCCTTACCCAATACCAACCTTCGTCCTATGAAGTCGGTTCTCACCACGACTTGCTCTAAAGAAGTCGGGCACGAGGGTTAGCTGGCAGATAAACACTCATTCAAATGAGTAACTGCCCGTAGAATCTCTCTAACCACTTCCAAGAGCCATATCCTAACCTCCCTAAGATAATGGGACGGTTAACACCCTAAAAAGGTGGCACTACTCCAACGGTGGTTATTGGTTCACCACTATAAATACACCGACACCTCTCAGGTATCTCCAAGTCCCAATACTCTCTAGACCTGCTCACACCCTTACTGACTTAGGCATTGGAGTGTCTTTGCAGGTACCACCCCCCATTCCTTCATACGCACAAGTCGAACGGAGGCCCCCGAGTAGCAGATCCGCTTGAAAGCCTCCTCCTTCATACGTTTGGGCCAACCAACGCCATCCAGCCCATTAATCTCCGGTTACCCACCGTAACAACATCATTTTTTTAAAAATGTAATAGTTTGGTGACACTATTATAATTTAAACTAAAAAAATTTGGGAAACAATTTGTGTAACCATTGATAATATAATTCTAAAAAGCAAGAGCAGCAAATCAAGTACACGTAAAAAGAGATATGTATTTGTATTTTTCTATTTTTTTAGAGTTAAACAAAGGGATTCGCAAATAAAAGTGCTAATGCTACAACCAGCCCATAAATTGTTAACGCTTCCATAAACGCTAGACTAAGCAATAAAGTACCCCGTATTTTTCCCTCTGCCTCTGGTTGTCGCGCAATCCCGTTTTTTCCTATCTTTTTTTCATCCCCTTAACAAGAATAAGGTAATAATTTCACTATTTGGGTGATTGACAGAGTATTTTGTATTTAGTATGCATAGAATACATTACACCACTCAAATAAAATGATTAGTATTAGTTAGTGATTTCGGTTCAGTGAGTTCTTTCTTTCGTGATGAACTGTTGGCACCAGTCCTACATTTTGTCTCTGTTCTGTGGACCGAGGAGAAAGGGAGCTCAGCGGCAAGAGGATTGTAACATGAGAGAAGCAAGGAGGTCAACCTCTTTCAAATATACAATATGGATTCTGGCAATACTGAAAGGATTTTATCTTGAAAAAATCTTGGAAGTACACATTATTCCACGTTCATAATTTAAGAATATCTAATTTATTGAGGCTTTTTAGTAATTTTAAATTATTTATTATTTATTTAAAAACAATTACGCATCTAATTTTTCAATATAATGTTATTTCATATCATTATAATAGTATTTGATAACAACAAACTAAATTATTGTTTCAGCAACATATTAGAGATGTGTTATTTACAGTTTTTTGTTTTGAGTTGATTTTGTTCTGATTTTTTTTTTAAAACTAAAGAAACATATAAATATTTGATTGTGGATTTAATTGTTATTCACTGATTTAATTTGGCATTAGATATATTATATCTAACTTACTGAACAAAATAGATTAATTAAAAATATTAATAACCATATTTGAATTAATACCCTTAACATTAGATTTAAAAAAAGAAAAAGAACAATACACATCATGTCACTTGTTTAAAAAAATTATTACAATTCACATCAATTTTAGTTAAATAACTTAAAATTATAATTTCAATTTTATCGTGTGCATAGTACAGATTATTACACTTGTTGAAACTTAAAAATAACTAAAATTCATGACAAGAAAGTAAATATCACATTATACATTCAAAGAAAATAGACAATAATAACTTAAAAAATTATCATTACTAAAGTATAGGAAGAATTTTAAATATTTCTAGAACATTGATGTTTTAATAATTTTAGCCGTTGATCTCAAATATAAAAAATAGATAATATAAAAAAATTAAATATTTTTAAAATATCAGTATTCTAGTAATTTTAATCATTAATTTCAATTAATATATTATGTATATTTTTTTATAATT
>NC_029774.3:117234126-117235452 GCF_000817695.3 Arachis duranensis | reverse complement strand
TTTCAAAAATATTTAAAATTCTTTCTATAATATATATTAATTAAAATTAACTATTAAAATTATTGAATTACTGTTCAGAAATATTTGAAAATTTTTCCTAAAACACTAACCATAAACAGCATAGCAATGTTTAGCGCATTCCTTTTTTTCTGGCTCGTTATTTGCATAGCGACTTCGGCATTCGGCGAGACAATGATTAAGGCGACATTGCTTTTTGCAAGATTTCACCTTTATTGTATCATTTGCATACATTTTCTCGCATTTTGCAAGGCACTCTCGGAGCTTAGATGATGTAATATGATAAGACATTTTAGTCCAAGGACTTTCAACAGCAGTGTAATGAAATTCAGCATTTGCAGAACAAATAATTATTCCAATCATTAGCATTGTAATTGCTTGTATCACACCCTTTCTAACCATTGTTCTTCCTTTTTTGTCTTGCAATCACAAGTTACAATAACGTTTGTTATGATCTTTTAATTTTTCTTAATATTTATATGCAATTAATTAATATTCCTCACTTAATTCATATCCCTTTTCTACGTTCTAAGAGTTGTATCAATATGAATAAAAGGAAAGCGGCGTTGTGAACTAATTTATTATTTTGTTAGTGTTTTTTCGTCCCTTGAATCCAATGAATTCAGAAGGGAAAAGAGTTATTATATAATAAAAATAATACGTAATCACTAATGGATTTTATCTACGAAATTATATAATATATTCGGTATATTCGATATCAAAATATTCTAAATATTGGTTATACGCTACAAATAAATGAAAAGTTACATCGTTGATAAGATTAGTGAATATGAAAAATGGGACCGCTGGTACCTTGTATAATGATTATGGGGAAGACAAAGAAACTATACAAATTATTTATTGCGATTGGAGAAATTAGAATCTCGAAAACAATTGGTGACAACCTTCTTTCAAGTTATCTACTCCATATATCTTTTTAAGATTATTGATTTTAGTTCAAATGTAAGTTTTTGTATGTCAATTATTAGGCTTAGCTTTTTTTCCTTTCTGGCTCCTCTCTTCATTGGGAGAGTACTCGACCGAGAAGAAAGGAAGAAAGGAAGAGAGAAGAAAAGGGGGAAGGGGTGGGATTCAGTCAAAATACAAACACAAGGCATTACGTGAATTAAGAGTATTTGTGGTAGGATTTAGATCAAATTTGAGTCAAAAATTCATTCGAACACTAATTATGGTTTGGATGGGATAAATTTTAAAAAAAATCCAATTCGATCCCATCTAATGTCAAACAGTTTAGATCGGATTAAATTTGTAATTTTGTAAAAAGATTATATATATATATATATATAT
>NC_029774.3:117199623-117234078 GCF_000817695.3 Arachis duranensis | reverse complement strand
TTATAAAAATAAATCTAAAATTGATTCAATGCAACGCTTTATAAAAAATAAAATTCAATCAAATTCAAATTAATACAGTTTTAATCGATTTTCAAATTAAATTATATTAGACAAACCTCGCGTGAATTACAAGAGTCAAGATCACCCTTCAACAAAGCAATCAATCAAGATAAGTATTGTCCGTCTAGAAAATTTTACTGAATATCAATAAGATCAAATTTTATGATTATTTTTACCGTAAAAAAAATATTAGAATTAATAAAATATTTTTTAAAACAAAAAAATTTATTCAGTCAGATGTTAGTATATAACCTGATATTGATATGGTACAAGAATCTAGTAATATATATATATATATATATAAACCTAATTTTTTTTATTTTACCAAAAATGGAAAAACTCGATACCATTTGAGCTGTAACATATATAAACCTAATTGAAAATTACAAAAACCCACAGAATAATTAATAATATAATTCCAGTCATGTCCCACTAACTAGACAGACAGCACATTCCATTTTTCTCTCGTCAAACCTGAGAAAATTCTCCTGAATGTGGAACGGGTGAATTTTGGTATCCTGGTCAGTCCTTGCTTGATTTTCTTTCTTAGGTGCTTTCAAGTATGCACCCTCTAAATAATATAGCAAGGAAGATCTTTTTCCATAAAAGTAAATAGATGAAATAGCAAACGGTGTAAAAGGAAAGGTCGGAGTCCTACTTGAATTAGTAAATACTACATAGTGCAAACATATCATTTCCTCAGTATCAAATAATCAAATGCATGTATTTCGGATTTTTGGCCCAAAGAAAAACTAGAAAACTTAAAACACTATAGGTAAGTGCATCAAATGGTAAACTTTCATAACCATAAAAAGATTGTCCACAAGCATTCTTCCCCCAGGAAGAGCAAGTCAATCATTCAAAAGGAGAGACTTTCATCAGACTAAATTAGAATTGAAAACAAAATAAGAAAAAGAAAAAACAACTATATTTCAATATTTCCCACCTTGCTCCTAACTCTCTTGTAAGTAACAGAAGCAATCTGCTGCTCTGCAACAAAGTAGATCTAGATTTACAAGATAGGAAACAACCAACCAACCAAAGAAAAAGAGATAGAGAGAAGGGGAAAAGAAATTTAAAAAGAAAAAGGAAAACAAAACCCAAAAGATATAAACCACCTTAAGCAGAAACCTAAAACCCAAAAACCCTAGGAGTAAGGAAACCTGTTAGGAGCTAACCACTGTAGAGGCAAAACCCAGCGAAAAGGGGTTGCTGCTAGCATTCTATGAACTAACTCTGCCAGACCAATCACAATTTGGCATGACAGACCCATTAAAGGCGGAACAAGGTAGCAATGTCGTATTGCTAAACATCAACATAGGCCATTGAATTCAGGGTTGGACCGCCACCGTCAAATACAGTAGAGCTTAGCAACCATTAGCAACCCCATTGGCTACAATCTTGTTCTCAGCTACAACAGGCTTAGCACCCTTTGCTGCATCACCAGCTTTAACAACAGATCCATTCTCAGAAGGTTTGTGGCCATTGTTGTCCTTCTCCGCAACACTAGACTCCTTCAGTAATTCCGAGGGAACATCAGATTTTTGTGCTTTAACTTCTCCATTCACCTCAACCTTCTCCTCAGTAGGCTTCCCTTCCCACACCTGTAGTAGGTTCAAGGAAAAATAAGAATATGCAAAAAATAACAAGTTATATGCAGACATGTTCCAAAACCAACACATAGTAGAGTAGCAGACAAGAATGCTAGAAAGATGCCTTGCCTGCTTTGGGAATTGTTGTTTCGCTTTCTTCTCCAAAATCGTCTTCTGACGGGCCTCGTAGAAACCAAAATCATCCAGAATGCACGTCTTGCTTGCGTATTCCTTGAAAATTTTGATCAATTTCAGCCCGGGCTCCAACATTACCTGCATGAGGAATGATTAATCAAAAGGAGCAAGCAAGTAATATAAGCTCAAATCTAAGAGAGAAACATTATCAGAAGAAGCTCATCAGTAACAATATATAATGAACCACAATTACCTCTTGAGTATCCCTACTGTTGGTGACAGGTTTGTTCTCATTGTTATCCAAGGTTATGTGCCTTAACAAATTATTAGGAACATCCTTAACAATATGCCATTTCAGAGGGAAACAACCATTCCACTTGTCTTGCTGCCAATACTCTACACTCTTGTTAAAATCAACAGGACCAACCATCTCTGCAAGCCCAACGAATTGCCCACTGGTATTAACCTGCAAAAGAATTTAACATAAGATAGAAGTTGCAGAGCAAATAAAGAAATAATATTGACAAGACCAAGATGCTTACCGAGAAAAAAAGGAACACAGGGCAGCCTGGATGTTTCTGCTGGGCCTCTTGGTAAGCAGCATCAAGCTTCTTGTTGCCATTTTGTGTACTGGCCCAAACATTATACTTAATGCTCTTATGGATATCATCCTCACTGTAAGACTTGATGATGAAAAACTTGGCATCAGCATATTCCTCTGGAAAATCAGCTTTGTTGTATTGCTCACGGTCTGGAACACCACTTGTTTTATCTTTTTCCTCATCTGTGCTTAGATTTGTTGGCAGATTCTGCCCCTTGACTGCCAAAATTGTTGGAGTGAAACCCTTTTGGTTCTTGTTGCCCTTGGCCCTAGGGCCTCTGTTCAGTTCATTCAAACCATCCATGTTCTCGCTGCCATAACCAAAGTAACCACCACTTCGTCCTCTAGTTTTGTATTTACCATCAACAGCTAACCAGGACCGTCCATTGGTGCGAGAATCATACCCATGTGTTCCGTAGCCCATTCCCGATCTAACAGTGTTTCCATACTGACCATACAATTTGTTTGGATTTGGATACATCCTGTTAATAAAACCATGGGTGGCTCCAATGGCGGGCATTGGTCTTGGATGGTGCAAACCCTGAAAGGAGAATTCAAAACATGCGATAAGAATCAATAGAACAGTTAACCGGAATAACACCTCTGACTAATCAGGTAGACAAGCACCAATCCAAACACACTTGAAAGATATCATGCATACCATGAACTGTGAATTGGGGCGGAAAGTCTGGTTCCTCGAAGCATTATGATTATTTCCACCGGATACTGAGGAAGTCACTGTCGTGCTGCTAACAGGTCTTGCCTGCCCATCTGAAAATAGTGGGGCATCAAGCCAGGGAATAGGGGAACGAACTCCATCAAAGCCAAATCTTGGATCCTGATAACCTGAAGTAGGTCCACGACCTGCCACAATGCCAAATTCACATGAAGGACTTGAACTAAACACAATATTTAAGTGTTATCCTTAGAAAGGAGCAGCACCTTTGTTACCTTTAGTGCTTCCACCATTAGCAGCACTGTTAGAATTTCCATTCGCTGCTTCCACAGGAAGAGGTTTCTGATCGGCAGCTACAGAGGTGGGAACATCACCTTGAGCAGGGACGGTAGCAGTAGGTGTAAATGGTCCACTGGTTGGAGTCAATGGCTGAAAATAGGGAGGATACTGATAGTGTTGAGGTCCATACAATTGGCCATCATTTCCCATGGTTGGAACTGGGGAGCCTGCTGGTGAATAGGGACTGTATGGCGCATATCCATATCCATGATGATACAATAGAGAACCGTTGTCCCCATAAACACCCTAGCGGAAAACAAAAATAAAATTGATGTTAAAAACATAGTAATTTTATCAAGTATTTCCACATTAATATAGTCATCCCACTTACAGAAGAATGATAGGAGGAACTTACAGAAGTCATATCAACTCCTTCAGTATTCACATATCTGGAATAGTCATCCCACTCATTACCAGTCCCATCATAACCTACAAGAAAAACAGAGTCAATAAGAATTCTAATTATTCTGTTCTATTATCCATTTTACAGATTTCAATCAAAATTTCACAACACATCCAAAAGTCAACATTATGAAATAACTATAGACAAACCTACCGCCATAGTAGTAGGCAGTGGACGGGTAACCATTCGGAAGGTAACACAAGGTGGGATCCATGAAATCTTGTAACACGGGAGTTACAGACCGATCATATGAAGGGATCTGGCCGTTTGCAGCATTCCCCGAATCAACTGGTCCATATTGATTGCCAGTGGCCTATAGAAAAATGGTTAGAAAGTCAACTCAATTTACCGAGACAACACAAAACCTGCCACGCACATGTTTCAATAATCTTATGACATAGCTGTAAAAAAAAATCAAGTTTTTTACCTTCTTGGTAGGCTCTGGGATTTCCAAGGCCTTTGGCTGGGTATCTAACGATAACTTCTGCAGCAAATCAGTTGCTTCTGTGTAACAAGAAAGTGAAGGAACACAAGACACTCGCAAAATCAAAGTTTCAAGCGCGAATACCTAAGAGCCACAAGTTACAAGCACAATAGAAATCAAGAAAACCCCCAATACCGACAACCCTAAACAACCCAATTCAACCAGGATGTCAATTAGTAAGCCGTAGAAAGTCAATACTAAATAGCTAGCAGAAATTCCGCCCATGTATAATCAATAATATATACAAACCCACAAAAGTGCCAGAAAATCTTTACGAACACAGAACATATCTCAAAATCGACCACCAAGATTCAAAACCACAAGAACCCTAACACACCGCAGCAAAACAAAAACTCTCCGATCCCAATCCAGAGCATACGAAAATACAGATCAAGAACAGAAACAAGAAAGAACAAGAATTTCACAGCTGAGTCGAACCAAAAGCAGATAAAAGGATACGATCCGCGGGATTAGCAACGGTGGCCATGCTTCCAAAATAAAAAACCACTGAGATCTTCCCTCGGTTCTTCGGATGCAGAACAACAAAGATAGAAGAAGTAAGGCGCTCCCAAAATCCGAATCTGAACCCGAACGGCGCGAATCGAAATCGAGGGTTTTAGCCCCAAAATCGAAGAAAACCCTAAAGGGGAGAGAGAGAGAAAGAAAGAAAGAGAAAAAAAGAAAGAAATAGAGAGAGGGAGAACAACGGGTCTCGCAGCCGCCAAGGGTTTGGGTTTTTGGGAAGAGAGGGTTTTGTTCATCCAAAAGCGGTGATTCAAATAGCACCACAACGCTCTCTATTGGCACTCTGAGCTTCGTCACCCGCAGGTCACAGTTGTGATCTCATCGGGGCTTTATAATTGGTGAATATGAACACGTGGTGGAAGGTCATTGGGCCTCTGTCTTGTTAAAAGTGGGGCGGGCTGGGGTTCTTATTGGTCTGTGGCGGGTGTTGGTGTAAGTCGGTGGGTGAGGTTAAGAAGTGTTGGTGATCTGAATCTTGGAGATGCACCCTTGGGCGAAAGATGGAAACCCTAATTGGAAAATGACACGGATGTCCTCGTCCAGCTGGACTTGTGGTAACCCCTTCCTTTGGTTTCTTCTTTTGGCACCTTATGTGAATCACTTCTAATATCATGTTTTCCTCTATTCCAAATTCACAAATATTCAACATATTTAGCCATTTAAATTTTTTTAATAAATTACTTATTTTATTTTATTCTTGGATATATGTGTAAAAGGCTAAAAGCATTGAATACTAAATTGGATTAATTTGTTATTTCGTTAGCCTTTTTCTCCTTTCTATCTTAATTCTTAAGTTTCTTAACAATTTGAAGAACTGTTTGAGCAAATATTTGAATAAGAATCATTGAACACTATTCATTTTAAATTATTTGATCTCTAAAAACGTCAACACCAACAATAATAGCCGTTTCGTAATATTTTATTAAATTTAAAAAACATATGTCAAATAAAATGTCCAACATACTATAAAAAGAAAATGATATAATTTTTTATTACTAATTAATAAATTGGAGAGACTATTAAAGTATTAGTTTAATAGTTTTGATAGTCAATTTGAATTAGTCCAATGATTAATTTATTATTTAGTATTAAGATTCAAATTATATTTTTTATATTATATCTTTTATATGTCAACAACAAATTTTTAAGAATTTATTTGGGTGAATTTTTAAGAAAATATTTTTTTAAGTTATCTTTTTTTAAATATCTTAAAAAAAAGTAAGAACTTATTTGAGTGAGTTTCTAAAAAAAATATCTTTTTTCAAAAGATCTTATAAAAAAATAAAAATAATTTTATATTTGGATATCTCATATAAAATAATCTTTTTATTTATCAATTGTATTTAGGTATAGCCATATTAAACTACTTTTTGTTTATTTATTACATAAAAAATATTTTTTTTAAAAAGATATCTTTTAAAAAAAAATATAAATTGTAACTTCTCAAAAAAGATATTTTTTATTTTTCTAGTACTTTTATTTTTACTACTAAAAATTTACCAAACACACTAAATAATAAAAAAAGAATCTTTTTTTCATTGAAAAAAAAAATTATCCACTTAATGATATCCAAATAAGCACTAAATAGAGTTTTGAGTATATTATTAATTTGTCAATTTAAGAAATATTATGTGAAACCAAACTCAATAAAAAAACTTAATAATATAAATTATATTTTATTATTTATATTTTGAAAAAAATAATTCATTCTCCTAATTTTTCTATAAAGAAAATTTTTAAATTTTTTTTTATATTTTTTAAAAATAATATATATTTAAAATTATTATTCTTTGAAATATTAAAAAAGTAATTAAAAAAATTAAAATTCTCAATCATTTATCCAATCTTCGTGGTTTATTATACCTTATTATATCTAACATAAAATTTTCGCGGTTTCGATATATTTTTAATTTGGATTTTAATTAGATTTACAGTTGCCATTGAATTTTATTCAATGTAAACACTAAACACTATGTGTATAGAAATAGAAAAATTAAATAAAAATAATTTTATTAATCACCTACATCAGGGAGTGTTTTTCGTTATCACTCCACTCAAAGATATTGATTGAATCTTTTGCCAATTGCCACTGACCAACTCTCAGGTCAATTTTCTTCATTGACCTTTCTTATCTTCAAACTTCTGTTATATATATATATATATATAGATATATTTTGTTAGACAACTTCAGTTCAACTAAATTAAAGAAGAGGGAATAAAAAATCGTGAGTTTTATGATCAGTGTCGGATTAGGGGTCAAGCCCATCATCCAATAACAATGGATCATATGTGTATGTTTCGTTTAACCCTTTTAGTCCATTAACATAAGGCGGATTTCGATACTGTTTAGGAACATCATCTATTTCTCTAGATTTTTTATTTAAATAAATATATTAATTATTAAAATAAATAATTTTAAAAATTATTACCAAAATTCGTCTCCAAATCTTATATTATTTATAGTGTAAATGAAGTAATTTTGCACGTATTTATATTTCATTTACACTGTAAATAAAATAAGACACATATCTCGTTTACAGAATAAATGAAATACATTCAAAATTATCTGTTTACATTAGATAAGACTTGGGGACGACTATAAATATATATGTCGTTGACAGCAAGATTTTGGGTCCCAGTTTGAACCTTTCGACCCCTTTCTATCTATATTATCGAGTAATACAATGATGACTCGCGCAAAAGGTAGTAATCGGAACATCAACCAGCTGAATAAGACTTGGCATTACGCGGGGGTAGAGGACTTTGAGGTTAGTTTTATTATCTTAACTTTTATGTAATCCCGTATAAATATATATGTATATATGTAGCCATGGTTAGAGTACTTGCCAATAACTAGAATACAAATTGTATCACTAGGAATAGGTCACTGATTGAAATTTGGAACTCTAGTTTATTTTTTCTGTATTAGGTTGTTACTATATAATTTTTAACTTAGTTAGTAACTAGCCAAGCTTAATAATTAGATTATTAAGTTAAGTTAGACTTTGTTGGTTACATTGTTAATGGCTTTATTGAATGTTTTAAATTCACGTAACGAAATGAGGAAATATGTATTAGTTAAGAAAGTAAACAGTCACTGACAATGTCGTGTCTGTATAACTCCAGCTAGTACATATGTGTAAGATTCTGTTAGGATTATGTGTAGAATAGTGAAGACAATTTGTTATGTTGATGGACCTATCCAATTATTTATTTTTTAAAAATTGTAAAAATTGTCAGAGGCCTCGTCTTCTCCTTCCTCAGCGAGTGAATCATATTCTTCCTCCACCCGACGCTATCGTCCCGTATCTGCAAGACGTGGCGTACCACCTCGAGCTACGCTCACACGGAGACCCAATTGGGGGTGTTTTCGTGATTTCTACAGGTGGTACTGCATGGAGACGTAGGAGTTGGTGGAACGGCTACTCGGTGTCAGGCCTCTGGTGGTTCCACAGCAGGCAGCGTAGAAAAAGGATTCGTTCTCGCTGAAACTTGTATGGCTGCGGGATCGTGTCCGCTAGATGGCGCCGACGGACTACCCAAAGACCCTCCGACAGTATGCTAGGTGTTAAATCATGTTACTGATCAGATGCTATCTGATGACGGACAAATCGAACAACTTGGTCCATCTGCGTTGGTTGCCGCTGCTTCAGGACTTTGGGTAGTGCCGGGCATTGTCTTAGAGCTCGGCTGTGTTGGCTTGGACGTACCAGTCACTGTACTCGGCAACACACCAAGGTGTCACGGACATCGCTGGCTGTACTCCGCTCTTGATGTCCATGATATACCAAGAATTTTTTTAGTGGTGTCCACCAGAGTGAGGAATTTTCATGTATCCTATTGCTGTGAGGTAACAACTGTTTATATTTTTACTATGTTATCAATTTATAACTTTTTTTTTCTATTTTTCTGCATAATGAACTGTTGTTATTCTATTGATTGGTGTCAAGTTGATAGGATTGTAGCAGCAGAACAGAGATCAGCATGAGAGGAGGGTTCTGCATTGGAGAGTGGTGATAGATCGGTTATGATTTAATGAGGTTAGCACCACGGTTGACACCACCTCTTTTTTAATTTAGTCCTCTACTTAGATTTCGTTTTTTATGCAAACTATAAGTTAGTACGCACTCACTGAATTATTAGGTTTCGAACATTATTTACCTTTTGTGATATCAAAAGTTTATACATTTATAACTGTTTGTTCAGTTTGTTTGGACGTCGTACGACGACCCTGCTCTGCAGGCTCTGTGCCCCTCTTAGTTTGTCGAGGAGGAAGAGTGGGAGACATGCATGTCAGTTGTATCCCTCGTCTGCTTCAACATCATCCAGTTTCACCAGGTTGATCGAGTGAAGTGTCAGTTCAATGGCGAGCATCCGGTGCCTGGTGCTCCCGTGAACCTTGACATGTTCCGACTTTTGTCTTATTTATCCCTGTTTTTTCTGATTGTCGACTTAATTTATTACAATCATAACTTTTCTATAGGTCGAGTGTACAGAACCACCACCATCAACATCTCCAACATCGGCGGACAGCTCCATCACTTGTTGCCATGATTTTTCCGTGGATGTCAAACATGAGTCACACGTGCTCGTCCCCCAACGGTGCTAGCAACCTATATCCCACCCTTCCGACCTCCCTTATCCCTGTGCCACCAAAGTTGTTCAATAGCAAACTCTTCAACTTGGACAATGAACTTACACACCAAGTGTGCAAGAGTATCGGATTCTCACACTCAAATATCACCCCATTGTCGCCATTTCTCATACGACAATTGGGGTAAACACACACAACTATGTATAAGCTATTATTGGTCATTTTGGCCTTCTTTTTGTGAGAAAAACGGGAGGGAAAAAGATGTGAAATATATGTGGAGAATGTTAAGAGTTGCACATCCTTTTATAGATTTTTAAAATTTGTCTTATTGTATTTTGTTTACACTGTAAATGCAATTATTGACATGTATCTCGTTTACAGTGTAAATGAAATAACTTTGTACATATCCCGTTTACAGTGTAAATGAGATAAGGTACGTGACACGTATATATCTCGTTTAAAGTATAAACAAAATACGTGCAAAATTATCTCGTTTATACTGTAAAAATGATGAAATTTTGGAATGAATTTTGATAATAATTTTTAAAATTATTTATTTTAGTAATTAATATATTTATTTAATTTATTTAAATAAAAAATCCCTATTTCTCTTGTCGCAATTTTCTTCTTTTATTTTATTTTATTTTATTTTTTTGGGGACAAGATGCCAATTATCTTCTAAAACAGTATATAATACTGCCTCCTTTGGAGTTGCATCAAGACAAAAGGGACTATCACTAAACTAGTAAACTTTCACGGTGCCTACAACAATGTTACGTGACGTTTTAAGAAATCCTAAGGTGTACTAGTTTGTTCCATTGGAAATTACGAACGAAAATGTTATTCATGACGTTATATGATTAAGTTATTTTAATAATTAAGTTAGCCTAATAACTTATTGATATAATAAAAATCAATTAAAAAATGAGACGCACAAAAGGAAAAAAAAAATTGCTTAAATTTAGTTTACAAAAATAACTTGTT
The DNA here is from genome assembly GCF_000817695.3 of Arachis duranensis. NCBI lineage: Eukaryota > Viridiplantae > Streptophyta > Magnoliopsida > Fabales > Fabaceae > Arachis > Arachis duranensis. The sequence continues at coordinate 117,223,685 of NC_029774.3, read as the reverse complement.
TATTCATCATTTTTCAAAATATCATGTGTTAGTGTGTATATATTTCGTGTGATAGCATTAGATGTTATTAAATGCGATAAATAGAGCATTTTATATTTAAACTAGTAAAATGATCAAACCTTTAACGGTAATAAATTAATAATAAAATTTATTTATAGCGGTATAATAAAAAAATTATGAAACGCCAAATATATATTTTTATTTAATTAATAGCTGATTTTTTAAACATAGTTAACATGATTTGTTTATGTTATGTAATATAATCATAACAAATTTGGATTTATTCCATACTATGGTGCCAAATTTCTAGATCTCTCTCGTCTGCTTATGTATATGACATAAATGAATATCCAGTGATATAACTGATATTACACTATAGATAAGAATATTATATATTATATTAGTGAAAATAAGAAAGACACGTACACATTAGGAAATGTTGTACTGTACACAAAATAGTCCACATCTTCATATCTCATCTTCACTGCTATAAGGCCCTTGTAAGAATCCAATTATCCTTGAAATGGTAACTTGGATCTTTTTTATCCATCGTATGCATCGGCAGAAAAATTGTTGCTTCTCAATTAGGAAATGTTGCACTAAATATAATCAACTATAAACTAGTATAATGATGTGTACGAGTTAATTAACAAATTTTGGTTGGCCATTTCTGATACCAAATTTTTCATATATATTTTGTTCAAACTTCGAATGTTTTGTTCACTTACATTCACCATTATCTCTTTTTGTTGTTTTATTTAAAGCTTTCAAATCCTAATTTGAGCAAGAAACACTGCTTGCCTTAATAAAGCTTTTGGTGTCATTCGAAAGTGTATACATATAAGCCATTATCTTTTTTTAGAGACTTATGCTACGGGACTACCTAACTAACTAATAAATTTATTGTCTTCAAAGAAAATTTACCATTAAACTTATTCAATTTGGTTAAATAGCTTAATTAATATTTTTTTTAAAAAAAAATAATTTAAACAATAAATGACTATATTAAAAGTAGTTTATAAATAAGTTATTTTGTGTTTAGATTTTTAGTTCTAAAAGTACTTATTTTATAGAAATGTGATAAAAAGTAGTAGTATTATGAGAGAAGTCATTTTTTAACTTCTCTATAAGCTCCTAAATAGCTTCTTAGAAAGTTGCAATTTGATTTTAAAAATTGTACCAGACATTAATACTACTACTTTTTATAAGTCAAAAGTTCAAAAAAAATATTTTTGAAACTTCCCAAATGGGCCCTGACTAATGTATAAGCGGCTTTTGCTGCGACAATTATTTTTAAAAGATTATGGGATGTTTAAAATATCTTTAGTTGCTCAAACAAAGTTTAGAATAATAGCATAAGAATAAGGATATTGAGATACTGTAAAATATAATATTAAGTACAAGTTCTTAGTTAGGAGAGAGTTTCTTAGTATGAGGTACCTTCTCCGTAGAAAGATTGGGTTTTAAGTTGTAGTTTGTTCCATTTGGATTCTGAACTTTATATTTTCGTGAGATGGAGCAGTAGAAACGTAGCTTTTGAGTTTGACTCCACCCTCTATTATTAGGATCAGCTATCCAGTAGACGACCAATTTTTCTTTTCTTCTCCTAGCAATATGCTTAAATAGTGGGCTCATGAGAGGATACAAGTACCAAGCTAGGAGAAGATACCAGAACCAAGTTTTCACTTAGCTTTGATACCAACTTTTATTAGGATCTTATAAATAATGTAAATATGTAGTTCTATTAGATATAAATTAAAAAGGAGTAATATCAACAACAAAATAACATCTAATAAACTAATACTGAATAATAATACTCACAATATGATCGAATAATATGAACTTGTATTGTAATTCAGAAACTTGAACGAAATACAAGGATGTTTATTCAAGATACAAAGATTGCAACGAAAGTTTAAATGTGTTTCAGAGTATGAGAGATAGATTGTACAATACTTCATTGGTACGGGTGGAAAGAAGGATCAAGGACTCGCCGGTCTTGGTGGTGACGGGATCGGACTTCTAGAGCGGCAGAGGGTGATACCTGCAAAGACATTCCAACGACTAAGTTAAAATGGATCTAAAGAGTACAGGTGAGGATTAGGATTATGTAACGTACCTGAGAGAGCTCTTGATTTTCTTTATATAATTTATGTCGTTATCTTATTTTATCTTATTGGCTAAGATAAAAAATTATTTGAATTTGAATATTAGTTAAGAATTTTGGATCTCCAAACTCGTTTTTTGGGCCGTGTGGCGAGAACCTAGACTCGGGAAGCCAGGTTACTACTTGGCCGTTTAGGAGATCCAGAAACTAGGGCCAAAATCAGGGGCGGAGCTAGGCTAACTATTTAGGGGGCGGTGTTTAATAATTTACTAAAAATATTTTATATTACTATTTCTATTGATAAAAATTTTTTTCTATTTTCAAAATCATCTATAATTGAATTTGTGTCGAAAATAGCTGCTAGTTCTTTTTCTATATAGATGACCAAATTGTCTGCAAGAAATTCATCAGCCATCTTACTTCGGAGTCTTGTCTTAATAATTTTCATTGCTGAAAAAGCTCTTTCTGTTGTTGCTGTAGACACTGGTAGAGTCAAAACAAGACATATTAATCTATCAACCATGTGAGAAGTTCTTGATTTTTCCGTTTCTTGCAACTTGTTGCACAATTCAGAAAGTGTACCAATGCCGTTCAAATGATTTGGTATATCATGCTGATAATGTTGCAACTAAGATTTCAAAATATTTAGCTCATTAAAAAGAAACTCAAGGGGATAAAAATTCTCTGCTAACTTGCTAATTTCTTCAATATTAAATGATTTGAAATTGTCCTTAGGATCCAAAGCACAACTCAGAGTCAAAAACTCTATTGTTTGCTCATTAAATCTAGTATTCAACTCTTGTATTTGAGAGTCAATTGTTGCCAAGAATATATCTATTCGATAATGATGCTCAACTGTCACACTTGGTTGACGAGATCGACCTCTTCCAAAAACATATTGTGCACTCATATTAGGGACTTCAATTTCATGCTTTTCACAAAAATCTTTAACATTTGCAAGAAAATTTCACCATCCACCATCTCTTAATTTTTGAAGAAGTAACTTTGATGTAGAAACAATATGCATTGCATTAAGAATATCTTGAGATTGTTGTTGCAGTGCTTGGCAAAGAACATTAGTGATTCCCATAATCTCTTTCATCAAGTGCAAAGTGAAAACAAATTCAAATGACAATAATATTTTACTAACACCATAAGCCTCACCTCTTTGTGCATAAGTTGTCCCGTCTTCAATGATATTATTGAGAACAATGTTGGTAGCAGTAAATATTTTTACCAAACTGTAAATAGAATTAAAGTGAGAGCTCCATCGAGTATCCCCAGCTCTTTGTAAAGTGCTTATTTGATTCGCACATTTGCCTGTTTCTAATTCATTTTGAGCAACTAAGTTTACATTTTCAATTGTTTGAACTTCTTGTAATTGATCATGTCTTTTTGAAGAAGCACTAACAATAGTGACAATAGAGTTTAATTGAGTAAAAAATTCATGAATTTGAAGTACCTCTCTTGAAGCTGTCACCGATGCTAATTGTAACCTATGAGCAAAACAATGTACATAGTATGTGTTCATGCCCTAGGTCGAGCTGTACGACCCAGGCTGATTGACGACAAATCAACCGACCTGTTTAGATCAGGTTTACCCGACCTCTTCGTAAAAGAGGTCGACCAAAACACTACAGAGGCCCAAGAAGGCCCAAATAGAGGAATACGACCCAAATCTAAAGGCAGCCCAAAGCCTAGAAAGATGAAGGCGGTTCCCTTAAAGATAAGATGACTTCACTCAAAGATAAGATAAGATAATTATCTTATCCCAAGAGAAGATCATTTCACACCATTATAAATACACTGGAGCACCCAGATATAACTCATACTCTGATTCTACAAAAAACCTGCTTAATACCCTTGCTAACTTAAGCATCGGAGTCCCTTGCAGGTACCACCACCCTCCGGTGACAAAGGATCGGCACCACCACCAAGTCCAACAAGTCGGACACAACAGCTTCGACCAATACAGAAGATCTCATCTGAGATCGACCTACAGTTTCAGGTAACCCTCAGAATATTGGCGCCGTTACCGGGGAACCTGGAAGTCATCCCATCATCATGGCAGACAACCTTGACAACGACCACGACTCTGATCTAGAGGACAGGACGCCGCACAAGAATGCAGATGCCACACCAAAGGATACTCCTCAACAAAACAAGGATAAGAGTCCACCAAATGCAAAAATCCTAGAGGCACTTCATGCTCAACAAGAACGTCTCAAACAACTCGAAAAAGAGGCCAAGTATCAACGAGAAGCCGAGAAGGACCTCAGAAGGGAAAATAGGCGACGCAAAGAGCTGAAAGACAAACTATTACAGCTTGAAGCAGATCTAAAAAAGACTACTCGATCCAATCACGAGGATAATCCCCACAAGGATCAAGACCCATTCACTAAAGAAATTATGAAAGTCAAAGTCCCAAAAGACTTCAAAGCCCCAGACATGACCCGTACGACGGCACATCAGATCCAAGGCATCATCTCAGTAATTTTAGAAGCAGAATGTATCTCACCAATGCCTCGGATGCAATCCGGTGCAAAGCCTTCCCAACTACCTTAACTAAAACGGCAATTAAGTGGTTCGACAGCCTACCCCCGAGGTCCATCTCAAGCTTTGACGACTTAGCAGAAAAGTTCCTTGCTAGATTCTCTATCCAGAAGGACAAAGCCAAGCACGCCCCAAGCTTATTAGGGATCAAGCAAGGAGATCGAGAAAGTCTTCATAGCTACATGAAAAGATTCAATAAAGCATGTATGGACATACAAAGTTTGCCAATCGAAGCAGCCATCATGGGTCTCATCAATGGCATGCGAGAGGGACCTTTCAGTCATTCCATATCAAAGAAATATCCTACATCCCTGAATGAAGTACAAGAACGAGCAGAAAAGTACATCAACATGGAGGAAAACTCTCGACTAGGAGAGACCTCAAAATCCGGATCCTTTTACTCCTCCCGAGATAAGGATAAAGAGTCCAAGAAAAAAGAAGATCAGCATGGAGAGAAGATCAAGAAATACCATAACTACACCCCTCTCCAGGTGTCTCTCGTAGAAGTATACCGAGAAGTATGCCACACTGAAAAATCCCACTACCTTGCCCACTTAAAAGCAAAAAGGGAGGAGGAAATCAGACAGAATACTGTGAATACCATCGAATCTATGGACATCCCACCAACAAGTGCTTCGACTTGAAGAATGTCATAGAGAAATTGGTAAGAGAAGGGAGAGTAGATCGGTACCTAGCCAGCAAGACAGATGAGCCCAAAAAAAGAAGAAGAGATGAAGAGGGCGGTTGAACATAACGACCACCTCGTGCCCCAGAGAGACATGTTCACATGATACATGGAGGATTTGCGGGAGGAGGAATCTCCAAATCATCTCGCAAAAGATATCTCAAAGAAGTATATCACGTCGAGGGAGGAGAAGGAGCACCCGACCTCTCTACTATTACTTTCACTAAAGAGGACGCAGCTGGCGTCATCTCAGGACAGACGATCCCATGGTCATCACTATTATATTGGCCAACGCTAACCTCCACCGCACACTGGTGGACCAAGGAAGCTCAGCTGACATCTTATTCAAAACCGCCTTCGACAAACTCGGCATGGAAGAAAAAGAGCTCCGAGCATATCCAAACAGCTTATTCGGATTAGGAGACACTCCAATCCAACCACTTGGATACATCTCGCTACACACAACCTTTGGAAAGGGAAATCGGTCAAAGACACTCAACATAGACTACATTGTGGTTGATGTGAGCTCAGCCTACAATGCCTTACTAGGTCAGACAACGGTAAATCGGCTCGGGGCAGTAGTCTCAACTCCACATCTATGCATGAAGTTTCCAATTACAGAAGGGATCGCTACGATAAAAGGAGACCAGAAAACAGCGCGTCGCTGTTACAATGAAATTCTGAACCTTCGAGGCAAAGGAGAAGAAATCCACACCATCGAACTTGGGAGAATTCGAGGTTGGAAAGAACTCCATCCACAGCCTGAAGGCGAGACCGAAAAAGTCTAGATCGAAGATGTCCCAGATAAAACGACCAATATCGGCACAATCTTAAAGGGAGAAGTAAAAAAAGTCCCTCATACAGTTCTTAAAAGATAATAACGACCTCTTCGCATGGAAGGCCACAGACATGCCAGGAATAGACCCCAAGCTAATGTGCCACAAGCTGGTAGTATATCCAGGATCTCGGCCAGTACAGCAGAGGTATAGAAAGCTCGGACCAGAAAGATCCCAAGCTGTGGAAGAATAGGTACAAGCTCTACTAGAGGCAGGATTCATTAGGGAAGTCAAGTACCCACTATGGTTAGCCAATGTTGTCTTGGTCAAAAAGTCAAATGGGAAGTGGCGGATGTGCACTAATTACACCGACCTCAACAAAGCTCGCCCAAAAGATCCTTATCCACTCCCAAACATCGACACTCTAGTAGACGCCTCCTCCGGATACAAGTACCTCTCATTTATGGATGCCTATTTAGGATACAATCAAATCCTGATGTACCCACCTGATCAAGAAAAAATCTCATTCTTAACACCCAAAGCGAACTATTGCTATGTTGTCATGCCATTCGGACTCAAAAACGCAGGAGCTACCTACCAAAGGTTAATGAATAAAGTCTTCGCAGATCACATTGGAAAACTAATGGAGGTATACGTGGACGATATGTTAGTGAAGACACAACGCGAGGAATCATTACTGTCTGACATCGTCCAAGTATTCAATACCATAAGAAAGCATGGCATGCGACTTAACCCTGCGAAATGCACCTTCGCAGTAGAAGCTGGCAAATTCTTAGGATTCATTCTCACACAAAGAGGAATCGAAGCAAACCCGGACAAATGCCAGGCCATACTCAACATGAAAATCCCTACATATGTCAAAGAAGTGCAACAACTCAACGGGCGACTGGTAGCCTTGTCCAAATTTCTAGTTGGATCAGCCATAAGATCTCTCACCTTCTACGCTACACTAAGGAAGGAAAGAAGTTTGAATGGAGGTCAGAGTGCGAGCTAGCTTTCCAGGATTTCAAAAGATTCCTGGGACAACCACCCGTTCTTACTCGACCTCGGGAAGGAGAAGCACTCATATTATACCTAGCAGTAGGAAGCCGGGCAGTAGCCTCTGCACTATTTCGAGAGGATGAAAGTGGACAGCAACATATATATTTCATCAGCAAAGTGCTACAAGGGTCCGAACTGAACTATCAAAAGATAGAGAAGTTTGCCTATGCTCTCATATTAACCTCTTGACGACTTCGTCCATACTTCCAGGCTCACACCATCAAGGTTTGGACCAACTAGCCCATAAAAGGCATTATGCAGAAAATAGATTTAGCAGGGAGAATCCTACAATAGGCAGTCGAGTTGTCCGAATTCGACCTCCAATATGAAGCTCGGACAGCGATCAAATCACAGTATCTGACCAACTTCATTGCAGAGTACACTGACACCCCGAAAATCCCTACAAAGTGGAATCTTTACGTGGACGGCTCTTCCAATAAAGCCGGGAGCGGAATAGGCACGATAATAGAAAGTAATCAGGGAACCCAAATCAAACTCTCACTAAAGTTCGAGTTCCCTGCTTCCAATAATCTGGCTGAGTATGAGGCACTATTGGCTGGTTTGAAGCTGGCTAAAGAAGTCGAAGCCCAGAAACTTGTCATCTTTAGTGACTCACAGGTTGTCACCTCGCAAATAGCAGGACCTACCAAGCCAAAGATCCGGCTATGAAAAAGTACTTGGACAAAACCAGGGAACAACTCGGGTAATTCCAGGAATATGAGATCCAACATATACCTCGGGAACAGAATGCTCGAGTTGACGCACTCTCAAAATTAGCCAGCACCAAACCAGGGGGTAATAATAGGAGCCTCATCCAGGAAGTACTGCAGAACCCGTCCATCTCAGAAGAAGAAAAAATATTAGCCATATCAGGCCAAGATCAAGGATGGATGACTCCCACAATTAACTACCTCAAATTAGAGATACTCCCTACAGATAAATAGGAGGCAAAGAGGTTAAAACGGGAGGCACAATATTACACCATCATAAACAACATTCTATACAAGAGAGTAATTTCGACACCTCTACTAAAATGTGTACCGACCTCTAACACAAAAGAGGTATTGGAAGAGATACACAGTGGCGCCTGTGGGAACCGTCTCGGAGCACGAGCCCTTGCTAAAAAAGTACTCTGAGCCAGATTCCTTTGGCCGAATTTGCAAAAAGAAGCCACCGAGTAGGTTAAGACGTGTCCACCATGTCAGAAACATGCTAACTTCCATGTCGCCCCACCAGAGGAGCTCATCAGCGTGACATCACCTTGGCCATTTGCAAAGTGGGGACTCGACCTTCTCGGGCCCTTCCCCCAAGGGCCAGGACAGGTTAAGTTCCTCATTGTAGGGGTAGATTATTTCACAAAATGGATAGAGGTAGAGCCCTTAGCCAATGCCACAGCTCAAAGAAGTCGGAAATTCCTATATTGGAACATCATCACGAGATTTGGGGTTTCTTACTCCATCACCACAGACAATGGCACTCAGTTCACAGACGCAGGCTTTAGAAAATTGGTAGCCGACTTGAAGATAAAGCACCAATTCACATCCGTGGAACACTCACAGGCTAATGGACAAGCAGAAGCTACCAATAAAGTCATACTAGCCGGGTTAAAACGGAGGCTGCAGGACGCAAAGGGAGCCTGGGCCGAAGAGCTCCCACAAGTCCTATGGGCATATCGGACAACTCCACATTCCACCACAAAGGAATCACCCTTCCGATTGGCTTATGGAATGGAGGCAATGATACCGGTAAAATTTGAAGAAGGATATCCCAGAACGATCCTCTACAGCGAAGAAGCTAACTCCCGACTCCAAAGGGAAGAGCTCGACCTACTTTCAGAAGTCCGAGAAAGGGCTCGGATCAGAGAGGAAGCCCTAAAAGGCCGCATGGCCTTAAGATACAATCAAAAGGTAGTACAGCAAAGCTTCGCTAACAACGACCTCATCCTAATTCAAAATGATATCGGAACAAGTCGACCCGGAGAGGAAAAGCTAGCAGCTAATTGGAGAGGACCCTACCGAATCACAGAGGTACTGGAAAAAGGTTACTACAAAGTGTCTGAACTCGAGGGCCGAGAGCTACCGAGATCATGGCATGCCTGCAACCTAAGAAGGTATTATAGTTAAAAGGTAATAAAAGATCTTAGGACAAAGGTGCATTCTTTTTCCTAAAAAAGGTTTTTTAATGAGGCACCAAGCCAAGATCTACAAAATTACCTAGGGTAAGCACCCACATGTATATATTTCGCATATTTTCTATTTTGAATAAAGTTTTTCAGATTTCCTACAAAATCTCTATCAAGATGCATTATTCTGAAAACGCAAAATTCATCGCCCGATTATAAAGCTACAGATCGGCAAAAGTGAAAACCAAATTCACTGCCCGACGAGATTGACAAATAATGAAAACCGAATTCATCAAAGATCGACCAAGCAAGGACCAAACTCTACAAAATCGGCAAAGATGAAAAGCGATAAAAACAGAATAATGCAAGAATTTATAAAAAGCAATCCATGAATAAAGGCCTGACGAGGTCTGAAACAAAAATGGATTGCTAAGAAATAACTTGGAATGGACCGACGCAAAAAAGTCGGACCAGATCAAAGTGACAAAAAGTTATAAAAAGTAATCCCTAAAAAGAGGCCTGATCAACCCTAAAAAGCGGATTACTAGAAATAACTTACAAAGGGACCGACATGAAAAAGTCAGACTAAAGCTACAAAAAGTTATAAAAAGTAATCCGTAAAAAGAGACCTGACAAAGTCCAAATAAAACGGATTACTAGAAATAACTTCGAAGGGATTGATACGACGAAGTCGGCCCAGAAAGCTACAAAAGTTATACAAAGTAAATCCATAAAAAAGAGACCGGACAAGGTCCAAATAAAATGGATTACTCAAAATAACTTGGGGTAGACTGACATGAAGAAGTCAGCCCGAGGTGACCAAAAGCGACAGAGTTATAAAAAGTAAACCCAAGGGATTACTAGAAATAACTCAAGAAAAGATCAAGTAAGAGAATCAACCAACAGAATGCGCACGTCAAAAGGGAGACAACTCGACCCGAAAGACCACGACCTCGCTAAAATCAATTTACAAAGTATTCTATCAAAGAATACTCAAACAAACAACTAGCCTTAAAAAGGACACTTCAACTAAGGCAGGAAATAAACAAAGCACAAAGGCAATCAAAAGAGGTCGGACAATAAGCACTCTGAATATTCCCAGAAAGTGCTAAAGAAAGCTACAGGCAAGCATATTACAAAGAGACAAGGCAGTTACCATAAAACAAGACTCAAGAGGCCGCTTGAAGCTGACCCCAAGAGCAAGAGAAACTATTGTTGTTTTCAAAACAAAGTTGCTAAAATAAGCAACTGGAGTATCCAAAGGCAAAAGATCACAAACTTACAAAAATAAAGAGTTCAAAAGCCCACAAAGACCGGGCCATACACAAATACATCAAAGAAATTATAGAGGATCCAAAGACTTTCCAGTAGCAGCATCTCGGGGAGAAGGAGGGCGAGTCTGAAGGGGAACTGCGTCCACTGTCCCGTCATCCCGGTTCAAAATCTGGACGTCTGGATCAGATTCTGGCTGACTGGCTTCAACTACCGGAGTTGGGGAAGGCGGGACAATAGAGGCTTTGGCAGAAGTAACTGGAGGAGGGACGACATCATCATCATCATTAGGGTCATCAGGAACAATCTTACCATCTTTTACAATATTGTCCAAACTAAAAAGGGTAAGGTCAAGCTCGAGCGCAAGAACTCGGACCTGATCCTTCAGATTCTCATAAGCAGCATTCACATTACCTACAAGATGACCCTGGAGCTCGGCATAGTCAGCTCAGACAGAGTCCAAACTCTTCCAAAACTCTACCATCTCTCTATAGGTCTGGACATAGCTATACTTGTGCTTCTGGGCCATCTCCTTAGACAGATTGTAACAGCCCAGACCACCTGCTAGCACGATATTATCCGCTTTGGGACATAAGACCTCATGGTTTTGCCTTTGATGATAGGGATGATGGCCAAAGCCCCCCACACGCACTTGTCAAAACGCGTCATGCTAAGGAGAGGTATCCACACCCTTATAAGGCATTCTTCGTTCCCCTCCTCAACCGATGTGGGACCTTACAATCCACCCCTCTAAGGGAGCCCAGCGCCCTCACTGGCACATCGATCCGGGTTCTGGCTCTGATACCATAATGTAACACCCTACCATACAGAGTCTTATGCTTAAATCATAATTCAGAGATGGCAATGTATTACGACCTCTAAAATAAAAATTTAGTACGATTAGTATTGTGAAGAATGATTATAACTAGGAGCCTTTTTAGAAAAAGGGGTAAAACAAAATTCGTAACTCGAAAGCACAACACTCCGATCGATAACGTAACGAACAAGGATAAACTAATGCGAGATCATATATATACAAAAGAGGGTCAAGAACAGGAATATCAAAACTCAAAATCCGGTTGCAAAGATAACCGGTTCGAGCATAGTAATATATACATGTAAGTAAAATAGGAAACCCCAAGGAAACCCAAAGGGACACAAATACAGGAAACCTATTCTCCAAAATCTCCTATAAGAGGAGTCATCACAGTTTGTATTATTCAATGGAGATAAAAGTATCTAAGAGAAATCATAAAATCAAAACAGAGTCCCGAGAACAAAGGATCTTCGCTAATCCAGAAGTCTCCAGCATGCCTCAGCGAGAAACCTCACGTCCTGCATCTGAAAACCACAAAATCCGTATGGGTGAGAACTAGAGGTTCCCAGCATGGTAACAGCTTCCACATATATAATATATAATAATAGAGGAAAGACGAAGGCAATCCTAGAACTTCCTCCAGATAAAAATCAAAGCTTAGAAACAAGCTAAACCATAAAGGGCATCTGACTAAAGATTCTTCAGTCTAACTAATACTTTCCTTTCCAATTCCTTCAGACCACCCAACCACCAGTAGGAGTATAATATAGCAAACACAGTTATTTCAAACAAGAGATATACAAATAGGAACAAATAAGGCATTTAGGCAATTAGCAAGTAATATACAGTCAAATAGGCAATCTCAAACAATTCACATAGTATGCATATGATGAATGCCTGTCTCTAATGGCTGATGATATTATCTGTCGGTTATAGAGCCAACCTGACAAGTCCTGGTAGCTAACCATTGGACTATCCCTCTGTCGCGCATCCCCAACTCGAGTTATACTCATCATAAACTTGATCATAATCATGATCCATTTCCATCACCCTCACTGGTGAATATTTACGGGGGCGAGCTCATCCAGGACTTTCACAGTGCTCGGCCACACTTACGACATAGGGTCAAAAGAGCTTCGAGTCTCAACCTGGAGTACGTGATGGCTAACCACTGCTTTCTCCCAAGGAAACTCTCATCTCCAATAGTGGAAGTGCAATATTCACAATTCATTCAACATCATATATGCATTTATTCTTAGCCATAATCATGGCTCCGCCGTAACACGGCAATAATCTAGCCATCCGGCTCACGGTTAAATCCATAACCAGCCAATTCATTAACAATTACGGCCCTTCGGCCCATGGCATAACAAGCACTTCCACCCCCATCCTCCGCATCTCACATAATCATCTTTGATCCTCATTGATCATTCATTTTACCCTTGCTTCACTCGCAAGTTACCACATCCCCTAGCTCCTTTCCTCATTGCTAGGCTTATCATAATGATTTAAGACACAAGTGGTGAGATTGGAGGCTTAGAAGTGTGAAATTTGGCTTTTAAAACTCAAAAATCAACTTTGAGATGAAAACAGGGCCACGCGTACGCGTACTCCACGCGCACGCGTGGATGACCACAAAGCTCATCAGCGCGCAAGCGTCATACACGCGGACGCGTGGATTGAAAAATAACCAACGACGCGTATGCGTCAGCCACGCGCACGCGTGGGTGCATTTGTGCCCCAGACACAAAACTGACATAACTCTGGCACAACTCTTGGGAAAAAGGCTGCACAATTCGCATGGATGGTGCCTTCTTGAAGAACGACGCGCACGCGCCAAGTGCGCCTACGCATGGGGGGCCATTCTGCTAAAAATTTTCTAAGTTAAAAGCTGCAGAATTCATAGATTCAACCCCCAATATTCCGATGGACATAACTTTCTCATTTTAAATCGTTTTTTGCCGTTCTTCGAACGACATGGACATCCCGGATCTAATTTCATTTCTAAACAAGTTTGGTACAAAATAGGGATCCGTAGTTCAAGTTATGTCCCGTCAAAGTATGCCCAAAAACCATGTTTTCATACAAAACCACCAAGTGCCATTTTCAAAATAAGCCAATTTCATCCCCTTTCAAAATTAACCAAAACATGCCAATTTTAACCATTTTTGAAATCAATCAAAATATACCAAAATCAACAGTAAGCCTCCTCAACTCACACATTAACACTTCACCACAATTCACAAAGCATCATCCCACTAATTTAACACTTCTCAATCAAATGGCTAAGAGACAACACATAAACATGTCATACATACTTTCTCATCCCAATTTTCAATAATACCATTTCTAATTAACCATCATTACACATACTCACCATTAACATGGTGTCACCCACAATTCAACCTCAATTACTCATCAAGCATATATCACAACATGCATAATTCTCATACATCATACCATCAAGGCATCAATAATCATCATCACATATTTGACCACATTATATATCTCAACCATTCAACAACATCAACAATTCAATGCCTATCTTAGGGTCTCTAGCCTAAGTATTTCCTACCACATTACATATTAGATACGAGAAACTGAGACCATACCTTAGCCGATTTTCCAAACTCAATCGGAGCACTTCCAAACCACTTGTCCACAAGCCCTCTAGGTCTCAACACCTCCAAGAACATATTTTTACCACCAAAAATCCCTTTTCAAACTTTCCAAGGTCTCAATCAAGCCACAACATTCACATATACACAACCTAAGCCACAATCATCATACCCATACACAACATCTCAATACCCAAACATTATAGAACAACAAATTATACTAGGGTTGAGAATCTTACCACACCCAAGGTCTAAGGAGACAAGATTAATCTTCTCCTTCAAGAGAGTTGGGTCCTATAACATCAAAGAGCCCAAAATCTCAACATTTTTGCTCATGAAACTCAAAATTAAAGCTGGAAATTCGAAGAGCAAAACGTGGCTTACCTCAAGATTGATTGTATGGGTTTTGTAGAGCTCTCCGCGGTGAACGCGTGGCTGCAAACGATGCGACAATCGGAGCTCTAGATCAAAAGTTATGGTGGTTTGAAGATCAACCAAGAGATAGAACTTGAGAGAGTGTTCTTTCCTTGCTCTCCACCATTTCAGCGTGTTTGAGTGATTAGTGAGGAAAGAGAGTGCTGAAATAAGTGTTTTAGGATTTAGTTATGTTGGGCCAAGGGCCCACTTTGGGTCTGGTTGTCCCGGTTTGGCCCGTTCGGTCCAATCTTGGTCAGATTTCTATAAAATTGGTACCGAAATTCTCGTCTTAATCTCCTCTATCATATTAAGCCATAAAAATATCATTTTTGGCTTTCTAGAATAAATTATCATTTATAGGTTAATTAGCCGTTAATTAACCAGGTTTTACACAGATAGCAGCTGTAGCCCGAACCTTTTTGTTCATACCCTGGGTCGAGCTGTCTGACCCGGGATGTTCTACAGGCAAAGCGACCGACCTCTTCAGGTCAGGACAACCCGACCTCTTCTCAAAGAGCTCAGCCAAGTCACAGAAAAGCCCAAACAAAGGGCCCAAATAGAGGAACACGCCCCAAATCGTAAGGCGGCCCAAGCCTACAGAGAGAAGGGCGGTTCCCTTAAAGATAAGATGACCTCACTTAAAGATAAGATAAGATAAGATAACTAACTTATCTTATCCACAGAAGGCCACATCTCACCATTATAAATACACTGGAGCACCCAGGTATAACTCATACTCTGATTCTACTCACTACCTGCTTAATACCCTTGCTAACTTAAGCATCGGAGTCCCTTGCAGGTACCCCCCACCCTCCGGGGACGAAGGATCAGCACAGACACGTCGGCTCCGACCAACATAGAAGATCTCATCCGAGATCGACCTACAGTTTCAGGTAACCCTCGGAACATTGGCGCCGTTGCCAGGGAACCTGGAAGTCATCCCATTAACATGGTGGATGACCATGACAACGACCACGATTCAGGTTTGGAAGACAGAACGCCGTATAAAAACGCGGACACGATACTCAAAGATACTACAGAAACCAACGGAGACAAAAATTCATCAAATCCAGGAGTAATAGAAGCACTTCAAAATCGATTGGAGCAACTTGAGAAAGAAGCCCAACATCGACGTGAAAAATAAGAAGATCTACGCCGGGAAATAAGGTGGCGCCAAGAATTAGAAGATAAGCTTATAAAACTCGAAGCTGATCTCAAAACCAAAGCTACTCGACCATCCACAGAGGATAGTTCTCAGAAAGATCAAGATCCATTTACCAGAGAAATTATGAAAACCAAAATTCTGAAAGATTTCAAGCTTCCGGATATGACTCTATATGACGGTACCTCCGACCCCAACCATCATCTTAGCAACTTCAGAAGTAGAATGTACCTCACTGATGCCTCAGATGCAGTTCGCTGCAAAGCCTTTCCAACAACTCTAACCAAGACAGACATCAAATGGTTCGACAACCTACCTCCGAAATCCATCTCGAGTTTCGACGACCTGGCCAAGAAGTTCCTGGCCCGATTCTCCATACAAAAGGATAAAGCCAAACACGCACCTAGCCTACTAGGGATCAAGCAAGGAGATCGGGAGAGCCTTCGCAACTACATGGAAAAATTCAACAAAACATGCATGGACATACAAAATCTACCAACAGAAGAGATACCCGACATCCTTAGACGAAGTACAAGAACGGGCACAAAAATACATCAACATGGAAGAAAACTCTGGACTTAGCGAAACCTCAAGGTTCGGTTCTGCCTACCGAGATAAAGAATCCAAGAAAAAGGAAGATCGCTCCGGAGAGAAAATAAAAAAATATCATAACTATACTCCTCTTAGGGTATCCCTGGTAGATGTTTACAAAGAAGTCTGCCATACAGAGAAAATCCCTCCAGCTCGGCCACTTAAAGGTAAAAGAGGAGGAGGAAATCATAATGAATACTGTGAATATCACCGACTTCGAGGGCATTCCACCAATGAATGCTTCGATTTGAAAAACATCATAGAAAAAATAGTAAGAGAAGGAAAACTAGATCAGTTTTTGGCTAATGGGGATGACGAACCAAGAAAAAGAAGAAGGGATGAGGATGTTGGACGATCTGAACGATCACCTCGCACACCGGAAAGACACATTCACGTAATACACGGCGGATTTGCTGGAGGAGGAATCCCCAAATCATCTCGCAAGCGACACCTCAAAGAGGTATACCACGTCGAAGGAAAAAAGGAAGCCCCAGACATCCCAGCAATCACGTTTACCAAGGAAGACACATCTGGAATCATCTCGGGACATGACGACCCCATGGTCATTACGATCATACTGGCAAACGCCAACCTTCACCGTACACTAATTGACCAGGGAAGCTCTGCCGACAAACTCGGTCTAGAAGAAAAAGAGCTAAGAGCGTACCCGAACAGCCTGTTCGGACTAGGAGATACCCCAGTTCAACCACTGGGATACGTATCGCTGCATACAACCTTCGGAAAGGGGAACCAATCCAGAACACTCAAGATAGACTACATCGTGGTCGACGTAAGCTCAGCCTACAATGCCTTAATAGGACGGACAACGTTAAATCAACTCGGTGCAATAGTTTCAACTCCACATCTGTGTATGAAATTCCCAACTGCGGAAGGGATAGCTACAATAAAGGCAGATCAAAAGATGGCACGTCGCTGTTATAATGAAAGCCTAAACCTCCGAGGTGAAGGAGGAGAGTTCCACACAATCGAGCTCGGTGGAGTTCAGAGGCGAGAAGAACTCCGACCACAACCCGAAGGAGAAGTAGAAGGAATCCAGATCGGAGACACCCCGGATAAAACAACTAATATTGACACGATCCTAAAAGGAGACATAAAGGAATCATAATACGGTTCCTACGAGATAATGTTGATCTCTTCGCATGGAAAGCCGCCGACATGCCAGGTATTGATCCCGAACTAATGAGCCACAAATTGGCAGTCTATCCGGGATCCCGGCCGGTACAACAAAGATGAAGAAAACTTGGACCAGAACGAGCTCAGGCTGTAGAAGAACAAGTACAAGCGCTACTTGAGGCTGGGTTCATAAGGGAAGTCAAATATCCACTATGGCTAGCAAACGTCGTCTTGGTGAAAAAGTCAAATGGGAAGTGGCGAATGTGCACCGACTACACCGACCTTAACAAAGCCTGCCCAAAAGACCCCTACCCACTCCCAAGCATCGACGCTCTAGTGGATGCTTCATCAGGATATAAGTATCTCTCATTCATGGACGCATATTCAGGGTACAATCAAATCCCCATGTATCCACCAGATCAAGAAAAAACCTCGTTCCTAACACTGAAAGCAAACTACTGTTACATAGTGATGCCTTTTGGTCTCAAGAACGCAGGAGCTACTTATCAAAGGCTAATGAATAAAGTTTTCTCAAATCACATCGGAAAAATTATGGAAGTTTATGTAGACGATATGTTGATAAAGACACAAAGCGAAGATACATTGTTATCCAATCTGACTCAATTGTTTTACACTATCAGGAAACACAACATGCGGCTCAATCTTGCAAAATGCACCTTCGCAGTAGAAGCCGGCAAATTCTTGGGCTTCATGCTCCACAAAGGGGGATTGAAGCAAATCCAGACAAGTGTCGAGCCATACTCAACATGAAGAGCCCAACCTGTATCAAAGAAGTACAACAACTCAACGGGAGGTTGGCCGCTCTATCCCGATTCTTAGCAGGAGCTACGATAAGATCTCTTCCCTTCTATGCTACTTTAAGAAAGGGAAAACAGTTCGAATGGACGACAGAATGTGAGCAAGCCTTCCTAGACTTCAAGAAGTTCTTAGGACGGCCACCTATCCTATCTCGGCCACGAGAAGGAGAACCGCTCATATTATACCTCGCTGTAGGGAGTCGGGCAATAGCCTCAGCACTAGTCAGAGAAGACGAACATGGGCAAAAACCCGTCTACTTCGTTAGCAAAGCACTACAGGGATCCGAGCTGAACTACCAGAAAATAGAAAAGTTTGCCTACGCCCTGATCCTCATATCCCGGCGGCTTCGCCCATATTTCCAAGCGCATACCGTTAAAGTTTGAACCAACCAACCCATAAAAGGGATATTGCAGAAAATAGATCTAGCAGGAAGAATCCTACAATGGGCAATCGAGTTGTCCAAATTCGACCACCAATACGAGGCGTGTACAGCAATCAAATCGCAACACCTGGCCGACTTCATCGCAGAATTTACAGACATCCCGAAAATCCCCATAGAATGGAACATATACGTAGACGGATCCTCAAATAAAACAGGAAGCGGTGCGGGTGTGATACTTGAAAGCAACCAAGGAACTCAACTTGAGCTCTCCCTTAAATTCGAATTCCCGGCCTCAAACAACCAGGCAGAATACGAAGCACTATTAGCTGGTCTGAAGCTGGCTAGGAAAGTTGGAGCTCGGAAACTCAACATTTACAGTGACTCACAAGTCATCACCTCACAAATAACAGGAAGCTACCAAGCTAAAGATCCGACCATGAAAAAATATTTGGATAAAACCAAAGAACAGCTCGGACAACTCGGGGAATATAGGATCCACCACATACCTCGTGAACAAAATGCCCGAGCTGACGCCCTTTCAAAATTAGCCAGCACCAAACCAGGGGGCAACAACAGAAGCCTCATCCAGGAGGTATTACAGAACCCGTCAACAGCAGAAGAAGAAAGAATCCTATCCATAATAGGTCGGGATCAAGGATGGATGACCCCATAATAAACTACCTCAAAACAGAGGAACTCCCTACAAATGAAAAGGGAGGCACAGTACTACACTATCATAAACAACACGCTGTACAAAAAAGGGGTATCAACACCTTTACTAAAATGCGTACCAACTTCCAATACAAAGGAAGTCTTAGAGGAAGTACACAACGGCATTTGTGGTAATCATCTCGCAGCGCAAGCTCTCACCAAAAAGATACTCCGGGCGGGATTCTATTGGCCAACTCTACAAAAGGAGGCTCCAGAATTTGTAAGGACATGTCCACCATGCCAGAAGCATGCCAACTTTCACATTGCCCCACCAGAAAAGCTCATCAGCGTGACCTCACCCTGGCCATTTGCGAAATGTGGACTCGACCTTCTCGGACCCTTCCCACAGGGATCGGGACAAGTAAAATTCCTCATACTAGGAGTAGATTATTTCACACAATGGATCGAGGCAGAACCCCTAGCCAACGCCACCGCTCAAAAAAGTCAAAAATTCCTATATAGGAACATTATTACGAGGTTCGGGGTACCATACTCCATCACCATAGACAACGGTACCCAATTTACAGAGGCAGGCTTCAGAAAACTGGTGGCCGACTTGAACATAAAATACCAGTTCACCTCCGTCGAACATCCCCAAGCCAATGGACAAGCCGAAGCGGCCAACAAAGTCATATTGGCCAGATTAAAGTGGAGGCTACAAGAAGCAAATGGAGCTTGGGCCGAGGAACTCCCACAGGTCCTATGGGCATATCGAATAACCCCTCATTCCACTACAAACGAATCACCATTCCGACTAGCATACGGAGCAGAGGCAATGATTCCAATAGAAATCGAAGAAGGATCTCCCCGAGTAGTCCACTACAATGAACAAGCAAACTCCCAACTTCAGAGAGAAGAGCTCGACTTGTTACCTGAAATCCAAGAAAGAGCTCGGACCAGGGAAGAAGCCCTAAAGCGACGAATGGCTTCCAGATAAAATCAAATGATAGTGCCGAGAAGTTTTGCAGAGAATGATCTCATCTTAATCAAAAATGACATCGGAACAACTCGACCCGGAGAAGGAAAGCTGGTAGCAAAATGGAAAGGACCCTACCGAATCATTGAAGTACTGGGGAAGGGCTACTACAGAGCTGTCCGAGCTTGATGGACGAGAGCTTCTCCGATCATGGAACGCCTACAACCTAAGAAGGTACTACAGTTAGAAAAGGTAAAGGATCTCACTAAATGGATGCGCTCTTTTTCCTGAAAAGGTTTTTTAATGAGGCACCATATCGAGACCTAGATCGTACCCGACTTAAAGGGACAAGGAAATTCCCACATGTATATATTTGCATTTTTTCTTTTGAATAAAGATTATTTAGATATTCTACAAGATTCCAAGATGCATTAATCTGAAGTATTCATCGTCCGATTATAAAGCAACAAGTCGGCAGAAAGTGAAAAACAAATTCACTGCGCGACCACGATAAAGACAATCGTCCGATAAAGGTGAAAACGCGATTCACCCAAAAGACGATCTAAAGACGCCAACCATTTTCTACAAATCGGCAAAGATGAACACAGAATAATGTAAGAAGTTATCGAAAGCAATCCAAAAAAAAGAACCTGACGAGGGCCAACCCTATTAAAGAGGATTACTTTAACTTAGAAGGGCCTGGCATAACAAAGTTAGCCCAAAACTAAAAAGTTATACAAGTAGTCCCTGAAAGAGATCTGACAAAAGATCCAAAAAAGAGGACTACGAAGAATAACTTAAAGGAGACCGATATAACCAAGTCGGACTCCTACCATTAAAAAAGTTATACAAGAAGTCCCTGAAAGAGATCTGGCAAAGATCCAAAAAAGAGGACTACGAAAAATAACTTAAAGGAGACCGACATAACCAAGTCGGACTCCTACCACTAAAAATGTTATACAAGTAGTCCCTGAAAGAGATCTGACAAAGATCCAAAAAAGAGGACTACGAAAAATAACTTAAAGGAGACCGACATAACCAAGTCGGACTCCTACCACTAAAAAGTTATACAAGTAGTCCCTGAAAGAGATCCGACAAAGATCCAAAAAAGAGGACTACAAAAAATAACTTAAAGGAGACCAACATAACCAAGTCGGACTCCTACCACTAAAAAGTTATCAAAATAATGCCTGAAAAAGACCGAGTAAAGGCCCAGAAAAGGGGATCACAAAAATAACTTTTGAGGGGGACCTACATAAAGAAATCGGTCATAAGGCGCTAAAAATACAATCAAAGAGCGAGGAAACCGAGAAACAAGTCGGACCCCCACAGGCACGGCCTCAAAAGGATCCAAGCTACAAACGATAAGGCACGCAAACAACCTAAAGAGGCCAGAACAGCAAAATTTCAACAGATATCATGCATAATACGACAAAAGCTTCAAGAGGTCACCACAAAACCAACCTCAGAAGCTACTTTTGTTTTTCAAAAAGAGTTGCAAGACAGATAACTAGAAGCGTCAAACAAAACAAAGTTCAAAAGCCCACAAACCGGGCTATTTACACAAAATATCCAGAAAAAGATCAGCTAAAGATCAGGAGCTTTCCCGGCAGCATCAGTATGAGGAGAAGGAGGACGAGTCTGAAGGGGCACAGCATCTATGGTTCCATCCTCTCGGTTCAGAATCTGGCAATCCGGATCAGATGTTATCATCCCGGTTCATAATCTGGCAATCCGAATCAGATGTAACGGGAGGAACAGAGGAGGTCGATACCTTAAGAGAAGGCACTGGGGGAGGATCAGTCTCTTCATCATCCTGGTCATCTGGGACAATGTTACCATCTCTCACGACATTATCCAGGCTGATGAGAGTCAAGTCGGCATCAGGAGCAACAACCCGGAACTGCTCCATCAGGTTCTCGGAGGCAGCAGTTACGCTACCCACAAGGTGTCCCTGAAGCTCACTATAATTAACCCAAGCTATTTCCAACTCCTCCCGAAGACGCATCAATTCCCTATAAGCCGAGACATAGCTATCCTTATGTTTCAAAGCCATGTCTTCGGCCAGCTTCAGAGAAGCGGCAAGAGCAATAGAGCTGGCCTTCTCACCCTCCAGTTCCTTCTCCACCTTGGCCAACTTCACCTCCAACTCCTCCTTCAGACCCTTGATTCGATCGAACTCTGACTTGGCCTCCTCCATAAAAGATTTGGTAGCATGAACCGGAATCCCCTGAATTGTTCAAAAAATAGCCGCACCCATGTGAGCCATCTTCACACTATTTTGGGTAATAAAATACAAATGCTTTAAAAGAGACACATCGTCCATAGAAAGCCCACCATAGGGGGCAATTTGCTGGTCAACAAATTCAATGGCATCAAAATCCGGGGCATCCAAGTTAAAAGGCTCGGATGTTTTTTGCTTCTTGCTAGGAGGGGCACCAGGAGCTGCTGTAGAAGATTGTGGAGGATCGACCAGACGAACCCGAGGAATAGGAATTACTTTCCTCGGCCCGGGAGAACTCGGAATAGGAGGTTTAACTGGAGCCTGGGAAGACCCCTCGCCGACCACTTTGGCCGAAATGTTTAAATCAGCAGTTGCCTTCTTCGCCTTCTTGAAGGCCTTCATGGAGTCATTGTTCTTAGACATCTCTGCAAACACAAAATAACCACGACAAAGAGTTACAAAAGAGGAACAAAAAAGGAAATAAATATAGAGGCAAGTTGGGCCAATAGACAAACAAATACCCAAAGCAGGCCGAACCAAGGATGGATCATTCAGAAATCTCTTCGTATCCAGATGGGAAGGCTTCCCCCACAAATCTTTAAGAACAACTACAAAAGCCCACTCAACCTCACTAAGCATTTCCCATGTGTAACGTGGCACTCTTACATTCTTTTGCCACTCTAGAGGAAAAGCAGGCTCGTCATTTTCATCAAGAAAAAAGAGGGCGGGCCCCCTCAACAGCTCGAACTTTAAAAAAGTAGTTCTTGAAGTCCTTAAAGGACTCATCAAACATTGCAAACACTTTATGGCCCTGGGCGGACCGGAAAGAAACCCAAGAAGCTTTCTTTTTTGAAGAACCGCCAGGCTTGGCAGAAACAAACAAGTAAAGAAAAAGAGTCTGGGAAGGTGTTACATCTAGTTCACTACAGAGATGTTGGAAAATTTTAATAAAACCCCAGGAATTGGGGTGAAGCTGGGATGGAGCAATATTACACGACCACAACAGATCAGTCTCAAAAGCAGTAAAAGGAAAAGAAACGTTCAACTGGCTAAAAAAGTATTCATAAGCATAAAAGAAGGGGCGTTTTCCCTCAAAAAAAGTCGGAAAGCACACTCTCTCATCAGAATCAGGGGCAACAAGCTCGTAATCCTCCTCACGGGCAATGTTACCACAAATCCTATGGCACTTCCTCAGCTCTGTGCAAAATTCAGCATCCACAACAGAAACACACAACAAAACAAGGGAGTCCAGCCAATCAGACATCTCCTTGGGAACTCTGGAAGACATCTCTACAATGTTATTGCGAGAAGACATGAGGCCAACTAATCCTACAAAGTAATAAAAGAAGATAAGGGTTACTACAAACATCTCGGACAAAGGGAGAAAACAACTCGGTCAGTAGATGAAACAGCGAAAAGGAAAACCCCAGGACTCAAACCAAAAGTCCTGGGGCATCCTTTGGAGGCAGTAACAAAGCAAGGTTTTCCAGAAATACTCTACAGCTTACATCCTAGCATTTCTCAAAAAGGATTCAAAACAACAAACGCTTTTCACCAAAGAAAAACACAGCAAATCATTACAAGCCTGCCAAGCAATCCCAAACATCAAACACGCCAAGCAGAGACCATTAAAGATGCAACCTTTTTTCAAAGATCAGGCAAAAAGCAAACCTCCAAAAACAAGGAACAGATGC
>NC_029774.3:117196260-117199575 GCF_000817695.3 Arachis duranensis | reverse complement strand
AAAACACGTTTACAGCGAAGGAAACAAAAGCAAAGATCACAAAAAAGTTCAAAGCTTTCAAACATGCGAAAACAGAACTTCACCAAAAAACTAAAGACGAAGCTACGAAAAAAGCAAGAAAGCTAGTACCAACCTGGAAAGGGCAGCGAGCTTCAAAGAAACTGAAGATGGAAATCTGGGAACACCTTCTCACAAAGAACGCGAACAAAGAGCAATGTCGCAGGGAGAAACGTAAAACTCCAGGCGAAAACAGAAGCTCTAGAAACGCCAAACGACGACGCGAACACAGAGAAAAGGAGAGGCGCAAAACAAGAAAATAGAAGAGCGGAGAGAACGGAGAAGAGAAGTTATGAAAAGGGCAAAAGAAGAGAAACCGTTTCTGGGCTTTCAAAAATCAAAATAAAGAGCCAAAAGGAAACGGGGCAATTAATGCTAAAATTAAGGAAAGCATTAAACTCTCGCACGTTCCCAAAACGCCGATATAAAAGCGCGCGCCTTTAGAGGAAACGTTCTACATTCAAAAGCTGCTGCAAAGGAATCGACAAAATGCTTGAGTTCGGCTTCACCGAAGAAGGACCGATGTCAAGGACTCGGCCTCAAAAAGAGAAGACCGAGCTCAAGCAGGGGCACTGTTCATACCCTGGGTTGAGCTGTCCGACCCGGGATGTTCTACAGGCAAAGCGACCGACCTCTTCAGGTCAGGACAACCCGACCTCTTCTCAAAGAGCTCGGCCAAGTCACAGGAAAGCCCAAACAAAGGGCCCAAATAGAGGAACACGCCCCAAATCCTAAGGCGGCCCAAGCCTACAGAGAGAAGGGCGATTCCCTTAAAGATAAGATGACCTCACTTAAAGATAAGATAAGATAAGATAACTAACTTATCTTATCCACAGAAGGCCACATCTCACCATTATAAATACACTAGAGCACCCAGGTATAACTCATACTCTGATTCTACTCACTACCTGCTTAATACCCTTGCTAACTTAAGCATCGGAGTCCCTTGCAGGTACCCCCACCCTCCGGGGACGAAGGATCAGCACCACCACCAAGTCCAACAAGTCGGACACACCAGCTCCGGCCGCCGTACACCTGCCGGACACGTCGGCTCCGACCAACACAGAAGATCTCATCCGAGATCAGCCTACAGTTTCAGGTAACCCTCGGAACACTTTTCACCCTCCAACTCTTTCTCCAGTTTCGCTACCTTTTTTTCGAGCTCCTCTGTCAACCCCTTGATCCTATCATACTCCAATTTGACCTCCTCCATGAAAGCCATAGTGGCATGAATAGGAACATCCTGAGCAGTCTGGAACAAGGCCGCTCCCACGTGCGCCATTCTCACACTATTTCGGGTAATGAATTCCAGTTGGTGAAGGATGGATACATCATCCGTAGGCATAATACCGTAAAGAGCAATTTGTTGGTCAACAAAACCTACGGCATCGAAATCAGGGGAATCCAAATTAAAGGGCTCAGCAGTTCTCGGTTTTTTAGGAGAAGGGCTGGCAACAGACGGGGAGGCAGCATTGGAAGACCGTAGAGGAGGAACAGAGGAGGCCAGCCGGACGTTAGGAGTCGGGATGATCTTTTTGGGACCAGAAGCGTCCGAGGTCGACCTCTTCAAAGAAGCCCTAGACGACCCCTCCTCAGGAACCTTGGCCGAGAGGTTTAGGGCAGCAGTTGCCTTCTTCAACTTCTTAAAGGCCTTCATAGCATCATTATTTTTAACCATCTCTGAAAAAAAGCCAACAAAGAAATCAAGTTATAAATCGAAAAGAAAAGAGATAAACTCAACAAAATAGAGCAACATAACAGATACAAAAGAAGTCGACCACTACCCAGCTCAACTCGGAGAAGTTAAGGATCTCCTAGAAATTTCTTGGTATCGAGATGGGGAGGCTGCCCCTAGTTCTCTTCCAACATAGTTACAAGGGCTTGTTCGACCCCATCCAACATCTCCAAGGAATATCTAGATACCACTACATTTTGTTGCCACTCCAAAGGAAAAGCAGGTTCATCATTCTCATCCAGAAAAAGGGATGAGCTCCTTCAACAGTTCGAACCTTGAAAATATAGTTCTTAAAATTATAGAAGGATTCATCATACATGAAAAAAACCATTTTTTCCTGGAAAGCTCGGAAGGAAACCCAGGCGGCCTTCTTCTTAACCACACCAGGCTTTGTCAGAACAAAGAGGTAAAAGAAGAGGGATTGGGAAGGTTGAACACCCAATTCATGACACAACAATTGGAAGATTTTTATGAAATCCCAAGAATTGGGATGGAGTTGGGACGGAGCCACGTTACAAGACCACAACGGGTTGGTCTCAAAAGGAGTAAAAGGAAGGGTAATATTCATTTGACTAAAAAAGCAGTTATACGCATAGAAAAAAGGGCGATCTTCAGCAGCCCGAGTAGAAAAACAAACTCTCTCTTCAGAAGTCGAGGACACAAGCTCATAGTTCTTCTCATCACTACCATTACTACAAATCCTATGGAATTTCCTAAGTTGCTCACAAAATTCAGAGTCAACCGGCGAAATACATAAAAGAACCATAGAATCCACCCAGTCGGCCATGCCAGCAGGAACTTGGGAGGATGTTTCGACAATATTCTTATGGGAAGACATGGATCAACTATTCCTACAAAAAAAGAAAAAAAGAGGGGGTTACTAATTGGTGGACGACATTGTGATCCTTAATTAATGGCTCTTTGGCATGTGCCAAAGAGAACTAATTTAACTAACTGATTACTTTCTTTTCACAATTCCGTTCAACTAACCAGCAAGTGCACTAGGTCGTCCAAGTAATACCTTACGTGAGTAAGGGTCGATCCCACGGAGATTATTAGCTTGAAGCAATCAATATTTATTTTATTAGTCTTAGTTAGGATGTCAACAAGGTTATTTGGATTAAAAGTGAAATTACTAGATTTGATTATAAAAATAAAAGAGGGAACAATGTTACTTTGTTTTGCAGTACTGGGGAATATGTTGGAGTTTTGGAGATGCTTTGTCCTCTGACTTCAACTCTTCCTTGAAATCCTCTTCTCACACGCAGGTTCCTTCCATGGCAAGCTCTATGTAGGGTGTCACCGTTGTCAGTGGCTACTTCCCATCCTCTCAGTGAAAACGTTCCTATGCTCTGTCACAGCACGGCTAATCATCTGTCGGTTCTCAATCAGGTTGGAATAGAATCCATTGATTCTTTTGCGTCTGTCACTAACGCCCAGCCCTCAGGAGTTTGAAGCACGTCACAGTCATTCAATCCCGGAATCCTACTCGGAATACCACAGACAAGGTTTAGACTTTCCGG
>NC_029774.3:117188187-117188957 GCF_000817695.3 Arachis duranensis | reverse complement strand
AGAGGGAGGGACGCCCCTTCTACTGGTTCTATTCGGGACAGGTGATCTGCCACTTGATTCTCTGTCCCTTTTCTGTCTCTTATTTCTATATCAAACTCTTGCAGAAGCAACACCCATCTGATGAGTCTGGGTTTTGAATCCTGCTTTGTGAGTAGATATTTAAGAGCAGCATGATCAGTGTACACAATCACTTTTGATCCTACTAAGTAGGATCTGAATTTGTCAATGGCGTAAACCACTGCAAGTAGCTCTTTTTCTGTGGTTGTGTAATTCTTCTGTGCATCATTTAGCACACGGCTGGCATAGTAAATGACATGCAGAAGCTTGTCATGCCTTTGTCCCAACACTGGACCAATGGCATGGTCACTGGCATCACACATTAGTTCAAATGGTAATGTCCAGTCTGGTGCAGAGATGATTGGTGCAGTAACCAATTTAGCTTTCAGAGTTTCAAATGCCTGCAGACACTCTTTATTAAAGATAAATGGCGTGTCTGCAGCTAGCAGGTTGCTCAGAGGTTGGGCGATTTTTGAAAAATCCTTTATAAACCTCCTATAGAATCCTGCATGCCCTAGAAAGCTTCTGATTGCCTTAACATTAGCAGGAGGTGGTAATTTTTCAATTACTTCTACCTTAACTTGGTCCACCTCTATTCCCTTGTTCGAAATTTTGTGCCCAAGGACAATTCTTTCAGTCACCATAAAGTGACATTTTTCCCAGTTTAAAACCAGGTTAGTCTCTTGGCATCTTTTCAGAACAAGTGCTAAGTG
>NC_029774.3:117184897-117185894 GCF_000817695.3 Arachis duranensis | reverse complement strand
TTTCCATGTTTTTATGCTGTTCTTAGGCTGGTTATTTAACCACCTCTTAGCTTGATCTTTTACAGCAAATGGAAATAGTAATAATCTGTAGACATCCTGATCTACTTCCTTATCATGTACTGTATCAGCAATTTGCAGAAATTGTGCCAGAAACTCTGTAGGTTCTTCATGTGGAAGACCAGAATACTGGCAGTTTTGCTGCACCATGATAATGAGCTGAGGATTCAGCTCAAAGCTACTAACTCCAATGGAGGGTATACAGATACTACTCCCATATGAAGCAGTAGTGGGGTTAGCATATGACCCCAGAGTCCTCTTGGACTGTTCACTCATACTTACTTCCATAATGGAATACAAGTTGAGAATTTATAGTTTGGAATGTAGTAATGGAATAAATAAAAATGGAATAAATAAAAAGAAGTTAAAAATATATATATATATATTTTTTTTTCGAAAAAAAATGAAATTAAAATCTAAAAATTTTTAAAAAATTTCGAAAAAGTAGTTGAAAAATATAAAATTTTTGAATTTTGAATTTTATGATGAAAGAGAAAAACACGCAAAAGACACAAGACTAAAAATTTTTAGATCTAATGCTCCTTATTTTCGAAAATTTTTGGAGGGAAAACACCAAGGAACACCAAACTTAAAACTTTTTAAGATCAAGACACAAGAAAAACTCAAGAACACCTTGAAGATTCACAAGAACACCAAGAACAAAAGAAAGAACACCAAACTTAAAATTTTTAGAAAACTTTAAGAAAATTTTCGAAAATTATAAAAAAAAGATTAACAAGAAAACACCAAACTTAAAGTTTGGCACAAGATTCAATCCAAGAAAAAATTATTTTTGAAAAAGGTTCCAAGGGTATAACCAATTATCAAGAACAACTTAAAGATCAAGGAAGAACCAAGAACACTAACACGAAATTTTCAAAGAACATACAAAATATGCAATTAACACCAAACTTAGAATAAGACACTAAACTCACGAAAA
>NC_029774.3:117171147-117183637 GCF_000817695.3 Arachis duranensis | reverse complement strand
TAATTCAGATCTGAAAATGTCATGAGGTACAAGAAATGTCTGTAAAAGTTGTTTAAATAGTAAACTAATAACCTAGGTTTACAGAAAATGAATAGACTAAGATAATTGGTGCAGAAATCCACTTCTGGGGCCCACTTGATGTGTGCTGGGGCTGAGACTAAAGCTTTCCACGTGCAAAGGCCTTTCTTGGCGTCAAACTTCAGGTTATGACGTGTTTTGGGCGTTCAACTCCGGATAATGACGTTTTTCTGGCGTTTAACTCCAGACAGCAGCATGAACTTGGCGTTTAACGCCAAGTTACATCATCTATCCTTGCGCAAAGTATGGACTATTATATATTGCTGGAAAGCCCTGGATGTCTAATTTCCAACGCCGTTGAGAGCGCACCAATTGGACTCCTGTAGCTCCAGAAAATCCATTTCGAGTGCAAGGAGGTCAGGATCCAACAGCATCAGCAGTCCTTTTTCAGCCTAACTCAGATTTTTGCTCAACTCCCTCAATTTCAGCCAGAAAATACCTGAAATCACAGAAAAACACACAAACTCATAGTAAAGTCTAGAAATATGATTTTTGCCTAAAAACTAATATTATTCTATTAAAAACTAACTGAAACATGCTAAAATCTACATGAAATTACCCCCAAAAAGCGTACAAAATATCCGCTCATCACTAATCAAACAGCTTGGGCAAAGTAAGGAAGAACAGCTCAGACAGAAATGGATCAAACTCAAAACTACAGCATACAGAATATCAGAAAAAACAAAAAAGGAAACCCACCCCAGGACACAACCCAAAGTCCTAGGGCATCCTTTGGAGGCAGTAACAGAGTACGAACTACAGCCTATGATCAGATGTCTCCTAGCAAAGAGAATAACCTTCTCCTCAAAACAAAGCGACATCCCAAAAAGAACTTTCGTAAACCAGAAAAACTATCAAAATCACCTTTCTACAAAGAGAAATATTATGCGACAAATGTATGCCAAAAAGCAACCTTTTTTCAGAATCAAGCAAACTCATCATTCCAAAAGCAATAAAACCGAAGATACAAGCAGAACGGTAGCTACATGTAAAACCCTAAAAGTGTCAACTATCAAGAAATGCGACGAGATTCATACAAAAAATGAAGAGACTCCCAGGGCACACATTATGGCAGCAATCAAATACAATAAAAACAGAGAAAAGATTCAAACTTTCCAACACAAATGCAAGCAAGATCAAAGCTTTTCATGACCAAACAGAACTTTAAAAGGAAAGAGCGTAAAAAAGGGAGAAAAAGAAAACCAACCTGTTAAAGAAGAAGGAGATGACAAAAGAAGCAATGAAGAAGCCGCAAAAGCACGAAGATGGAAGAACTTGAGGAACGAAAGGGTAAAACGCCAACAGTCAAAGAAGGAGAAGCAAAGAGAGAAAAAAGTGAAGCTTTGAAAATTCAAATGATACAAAGAGGGAAGCGAAAGAAACGGCAAAAGAGGAATTAAAAGAGTCTTTAAAAACCCTCGCACGTTTCCAAGAAAAGGCACGGAGAACAAAACCCACGTACTATTAAAAGAGGAGAGAGGAAAACGTTCCGCATTCAAGCTACCAAATAAAAGCTCTACGACGAGTTCGATAAATGCTCGAGCTCGACTTTTCCAAATAAGAGATCAAAGTCTAGCAAAAAGACACAATCTCAAGGGAAAGACCGAGCTCAAAGCAGGGGCACTGTTCTTGCCCTGGGTTGAGCTGTACGACCCGGGCTGATCGATGACAAATCAACCGACCTGTTCAGATCAGGTTTACCCGACCTCTTCGTAAAAGAGGTCGGCCAAAATGCTACAGAGGCCCAAGAAGGCCCAAATAGAGGAACACGACCCAAATCTAAAGGCAGCCCAAAACCTAGAAACATGAAGGCGGTTCCCTTAAAGATAAGATGACTTCACTCAAGGATAAGATAAGATAACTATCTTATCCCATGGGAAGATCATTCCACACTATTATAAATACACTGGAGCACCTATGTATAACTCATATTCTGATTCTACAAAAAACCTGCTTAATACCCTTGCTAACTTAAGCATCGGAGTCCTTTACAGGTACCACCACCCTCCGGTGACAAAGGATCGGCCCCACCACCAAGTCCAACAAGTCGGACACAACAGCTCCGACCAATATAGAAGATCTCATCAGAGATCGACCTACAGTTTCAGGTAACCCTCGGAATAGTATGTTTGTGGAGAATCTTTAAGAAACAAAGCTTGCAAACCATTCCACTCACCCCGGATGTTGCTAGCACCATCATACCATTGACCCCTAATATTTTCAACTTGGAGATTATAATGAGAAAGGACAGAAATCAATTCTTTCTTTAAAGTTGTTGCACAAGTATCAGTGACATGCACAAGATCAAAGAATCTCTCTTTAACAAAACCATCTAGGGTAACAAATCTCAAAACAATGGCCATTTGCTCCTTTTTTAGATTCATCTCTAACTTCATCAACAATAATACAAAATTTGGCATCTCCAATCTCTTCCCTAATTGAATTTCTCACCTTGGTAGCAAGAATATGTAGAATTTTTTTGGACATCATTTGAAGTATACTTAGCATTTTTGGAGTATTTTCCAAAACATTCTTTTTCACTCTTTCATTGTAAGATTCCAAAAAATTTAACATTTTCAAAAAGTTACCTCTATTGCTTGAACTTTAGCTTTCATCATGTCCTCTGTATGCGCAACTTGAAATGTCAACCATCTAATACAATCTATAGATGCTCCTAGTCGAATTCGATTCTTTTCAATCTCTTCTGATGTTTGCTTATGAAGAAGTCTGTCGATATGTTGTGATTGTTTCATCAAATCATCACATGATTTCAGCGCCTTATGATGGAATGAGTTGGAACCTTTACCAATGTGATTCAAAAGAGCACATTCTTTTCCACTATTTACTTTCTTCCAATTCCTGAAACCATTCTCAATAAAAGCATTTGAACCCGTATTGATTGAAGGTTCCTTAGCAAAAAGAAAGCACAAAAAATAATATATAGCATCATCTTCTATAGAATATTCTAACCAAGATGGGAACAATTTAAACCATGAAGCTTGAAAGCGACAATGACTTTTATCACCAGAAAATGGATAATTATCAAGAATTGGTTGATTTGGCCCAATTTTAATATAAGCCCGACGGATTTCATCTCTTTTATTTGGAGGAAACTTCCAAATCATTGGTCGCATTCCAGGATCTCTTTCCAAACGAAAAACATCCAGTTGATTTGGAAGAAGTCGTGGACGCTTTGAGCTATTCAATGGAGAACTTGAAGTAATGAAATTTGATGACCCCTCAAGTATTGGAGTAGTAATAGTAGAAGCATCTTCATTCTCTTGATCTTTTCTTTTAAAAAATGTATCAATAGTTTTGAACTTACTCATAATTCAAATGGCCAAATAAGTTCCTATAATTAAAAATATATTTAGCAAAAAGTGTAAATTACAGTCTAAATCTTTATAAAATAATTAGACAAGACTAACAGAAAAATAATAAAAAAATATAAAAAATTACAATGCTAGATTAAATACAATTCATTTGTTCTATTTTCGTATGACTATGTCTCTTTATTATTTGTTGATTTAGTTCAATAATTTTCTTGAAATAAAAAAGAATAAAAATAGAACCTTTTTTGAGAAAGAGGAGTGAAGAATCACTTGTTGAACTACTATATTTTTTTAATCTGCAAAAAATAAAAAAAATAAGAGTCAAAGAGGTAAAAGATAAGAAGATTAAAGAGATAAACAAGAAGAAGAATAAGAAAAATTGTTACCTGAAATTCTGGAAAGTGAAGGCGAAAAGAGAGAGACTAGTTGTACGAACAAAATGGGAGGACTGAAGAGAGGCTGGAAAATAAAAAAAGGGATAGGGAATAGGCTATTGGGCTAGGTTTTTTGTATGAATTAGAAAGGGGCTGAGAAAGTTATGGAACAAAAAGGGAAGGGGGCTGAAAAATAAAAAAAGGGGGGCTAGACTATTTTTATTTTTGGAGGGAGGGGGAGCATTGCCACCTTTAGTTGTATGTACCTCCACCCCTGGCCAAAATACACACACACGCATACACACGCACACACACAGAGAGTCCGTCTTTAAGGGCTTATCACTTTCACTTTTTTCTTATAGCAAAAAAAAAAAATAAATTAAAAAAAAGACTAAATAGTTAAATATAGAATTAAAAAAAAGACTAAATAGTTAAATATAGTAGCAGTAATAAATATCTGTAAAGTCTAAGAAAGAATGTCTCAAAAATAACTATATAGATGGGAAGAAAATAAATTTTTCAAGTAAATGCTTACAGTATGTTTAGATGCAAGAAAGAAAATGGGAGGAAAGGAAATGAGAGGAAATAAAATAGAAGAAAAAGTTAATTTTTTTTGTGTTGTTTGGATGAAGAGAAAATGGATGGAAAAAAATAGAAAAAAAAATTCTTTTGTTTGGATA
Source organism: Arachis duranensis (assembly GCF_000817695.3). Taxonomy (NCBI): domain Eukaryota; kingdom Viridiplantae; phylum Streptophyta; class Magnoliopsida; order Fabales; family Fabaceae; genus Arachis; species Arachis duranensis. The sequence goes on along the minus strand of NC_029774.3, from coordinate 117,179,173 downwards.
GAAGAAAAAGTACGAAGAAAGAAAATTATACTCAAATAAAATTACATTAACACCCTTACCTATATTGGTAGCTGATTTTGATGTACAAATAACATTTTTGTTTATTAATGTATTCAACTCATTTTTCTATTAGAAAAAAGTCATCCAGTATTTCAAGATTTTAACATATTATCTTTGTTAACAATAATATTTTTTTAAAGTTATCCTTTTTTATTATCTTTTAAATGTCATAAATAAAAAAATATATCATTATTTTTTAAATATATAAAAATAAATAATTTTATAAAAAATAATAAAAATTATTCATAATTTCATATCATTAATCTCTTTAATCATATTTAAGGAAAAGTTTCACTAAACTGTCTTTATAAAATAAATTGTTAACATCAGAAGTGGCTAGCATTTCTTTCTTATTACATGCGAAAAAAAATTATATACAATTTTTATAAACATATAACAAAACACCAAAAGAATAACAATGACAAGGACTCCAGAAGAGTATTATTTTATTACCACACACCAGTTTCAAAAAGAGTAATTCTTCATAGTTAGAGTCATCATCATACGCCTACTTCAAAAAATTCAATTTTACATAGCTGGAGTCATCTGTACATATCTAATTCAAAAAAGAAGGTTTTACATAGTTAAAGATATTAACACATGATCGATTTCTACTTGTACTAAGCAGTATACTCGTTGTTTCCAAATATTTTCAAGTATTATGATTCCTGCACAAGTATATACAACAAATATAAATTAACACAAAGATCAAAGTTGATCATAATAAACTATTTTTTTTATATTTTTCTATTCAAACAACCAATCAATCTCAAAGTATTAACAAAAAGTGATTTGTAACCATGTGTTAATATAAATAAAACAGAAAATGATATCTTGTTCAAATACATGAAGATATCCTCATACTTTGCGGCAATAAAAATCACATAATCAATTGTTAAAAATAAAAACCTCAAATTAACCAGAAATTAAGTGTATATAAAAATTATACCTGTAATGGTGAATATTTTCTGGAAGTACCATATCTCTTAAACAGATACCAGCAGCAGTCATGAAGTGAAAAAGAGCATCCAGTCGTATTTCAGGTGGGATACCAAAAAATTAGCGCTTTTTTTGCTCATTTTCACATAAAAACTGATAACATTGCATCCGATATGAACCTACCAAATCTAATTCAGTCAACATATCTCAGACATCTTATTTGCTGTAAAGGCGATACCTACTTTGTTGCATAATAGCTAACATTTTTCAGCAATTGCAACTTGTCTTTCAATTAATGAGACTTGTTTTTCGGCAACCGAAACTTGCCTTTTAGCCACAAAAGCTTGTCTCTCAACTAATTCAACTTGCCTATGAGCCACGTCATGTAGCTTGCTAGAACAATAATTACCCTCTTTTACAGCATTGGCTATGGTAGTGATTCTCAACGTAACTTTCTCATATTGTGCCTCCAAAAAATCATTCATAGGAGACTTACGCTTTGTACCTTTTGAAGTTGAAGTCCCTTCTAATTGATTTGGCTAACTATGAGGAGTACTTGGTGAATATAATATTTTCAAACGAGTTATTCAAGTCAATTGAATCTCTATTAAGTTGTTGAATCTTTTCTCGTGAAGTAGCAGCCTTTTTACCATTAGTTTTATCAGTTCCGAACAACTCCTTCAAAGTATCATAATGCTTAATTTGCATTTTTTTATTTTTTTGCATGTGATTTCTCCTACATAAAGACATGTTAAAATTATTTTGTGACTATCTTCATCAACAGTATAAGTAATAAAAGCAAAGCTTAAGATACTTTAATAAAGTCTTGCCTGACGTTTTCAGCTTCAAACTTTTTAGTAACAGGATTCCATGCAAATCTACTTAAGTGATGAAATAAGTCATATGCCTCAACAAAATGATCTTTTAATGTCTTCATTCTATTCTTGATGTGGTTCTTTGTTATGTGCTAGCCTATTGCTCTACTTAAAGTCTTCACAACATTGGCATATGCTTTAGTTGTTCATGAGCCATCATGTCTATTATCTTTCAATGCTTCTTTTGCTAACGTATTCAGCAGAACATCATCTATATCATCAGACCATCTTAAGTTGTCTTTAGAAGCTTGATTAGATTCTGTTATTTTATTTCCTTTATTTGGCATTATTTAACCTATAACTTTTCCTTAAAAAATCCAATTAAACAATTCTGACTGTAAACTACTCATATATATACATATTCATATATAATATATATAATCACTCATAATGTTTGATATATATTTCATATTTCAGTGGCAATGTTATCTCATGACAATACTGTATGTCTATATTCCTCATCACGTTGTTGATTTGATTGTGATCTATCTATGTTGTTTTCTTCTAGCAATTTTCGGTCAGTCGCATCAATTATAGATTAATCAACACCGACATCCATAAAAAAGTTATACAGTATATAATATGCCAAAAAAATGTCTCTAATAGTTTCAAATGAATAATAAAATTCAGTGTCACTAGCTATAATTAAGAATCTTTTCTTTAGGACTCCAAAATATCTTTCAATGACATTTCTTAATGAAAAATGCCCGTGATTGAATAGCTTTTTAGGATTTTATGGCTCACGTACTGAATAATCTTTCAAGTGATACCAAACACCTCTATATGGTGTAAGTATCCTAGGCTTTAGCATAAATCCAACATCGCATAGATAAAATTTTCCTATAACAGTTGCATACACAAATTAAAGTGTAACATAATGTGACTATAAATTTAAGTTTATGTAGGCGATTTCATGAATTACACTATCACGGACCTTCGGGAATTCGAAGTGGATATTCCCTACTTAAAGCATTTTTCAAAATACTTAAGTCAGAGGCAATTCTTTCCCAACTAAACAACACATAAGTGAATTTCATATCAAATCCACAGACAACTAAAACATTTTGTGTGGGGTGATCTTTTCTTCTGCAAAATGAGGGACTTCCAACTTTGGTACCTTCACATGACTATGAGTTCCATCTATGACTCTAATGCAATCCTTTTTTGAAAAGTATATTGACATATTAACATAATAGTTTTATAATTATTTCATTGACAATTACATAAATATCACTAAGTAAATTAAAATAGTTAGTACCTTAAAAAATGGATAGAATAGACTATTATTAAGTATTTCATAAGGAACATCCGCACCAAATGGTTACTTGGAGAAGTCTCCCTCTAGCGATAGAATAGCATATAGGACATTGTGAAAGTGACGATTAATTGTCTCCCCTAATCGGTAGAAGAAGAAAGACATAGTTTTAATTTTCACATTATGCCCTATAATATATACAAATTTAGTGACTTGTTCTTTAACCGTAGAACGAGGTGAATCCTTTACTCCACTAGTTCTTCTTAATTTTTGACACAACTGCCTAAATACTTAAGGGCCCATACGTATGACATCTCGGCATTTTTCAGACTTTAATAACCGTGTCATTAACTGAGTGTGCCTAATTTTCCTTTCCAAGGTGTCGTCATAAATTTTCCTAAGCCTAAATTGTTATAATAATTCTAAAGTATACAACGCATGCACTATAATACATGAAAGAGATGTGACATAGATATGTTGTCTCTTTTCTAACTCTCTCCCAATACGACACAAGTTAAGATTTATATTGGCTTAGGATGATATTGGTCAGTAGAAGTGATTTCATTTACTTGAAAGTCAGAGTCATGTATGACATTCGTTCTATCTTCGACATTCGTATATTCGACATTTTCGTTATCTATTTATGAAAATATAATGTTTAAGATATACACATCAATAATAAAAGCAACTAGAAAGTTGTATTTTTTAGTTACAGTATAATAATTCATTCATTAAAACAAAACAAAACTAAAATTTTAAATAAAACTTTAATTTCACCTTATGCAATGTAAAAATACCTTGTTTTGAGGCACTTATCTCCAATTTTAATGCCAAACTAGATTTCAAAACTCACGGTTATAAACAATAAACATAAACTCTAAATTACATGATACATTATTTACACTAATTTGAACAAAATTTTAAAAAATATAACCTTGTACAACTAAAATTACATAATATGTACATGTATTCAAAAAATTACTTTATGTAGACAGATTTATAACTACAGTAAAATTATTCTACATATTAAAAAAATTGAACTGAAACTGTAATATTTTTTTTATAAAAATCAATTTATTAAAAACATGTTTAATAGAGGCATATTTCTCTCTAGTTTAGTCAAAGATTTGCTTTTTTTAATCTCTAAATATAGCTTAGTTAATGTCTCACATTTCACAGATAACAAAAAAAGCCTTCATATAAGATAGTACAGCCAGAGGGTTTTGCAACTCAAATACGAACATTTAAGAATTCAATTTCAAAAATATAACTTTATACAACTAAACTTATATGATAATTAGGGATACTCAGAAAATTAGTTTATGTAGACGGATTTGTAAATGAAGTAAAATTGTTTTATATATCTTAAAAAAATTGAACTGAAATGGTAATTTTTTTTATAAAAACCAATTTATTAAAAATTTGTGTAATAGTAGTATATATATTTCTCTCTAGCTTATTCAAAGATTTTTGCTTTCCTAACCTCAAAATATAGGATAGTTAATGTCTCACTTTACTATTCAACATCACTTCTGTTCTACTTACTTTAAAGATAGTAATAGCTACAATAATAATTAAACTTTGTTACAAAATACATAGAACATTTCATACAGATAATCAGGAAAAAAAGCTTTTATATTGTGTAATATGCTAACTTTCACTCAAATTTTTCATATAAACTAATAGTCAAAAGATTTTACAACTCAAATATAAATGATGAGCGAATAATTTATATGCTTTTTGGCATTGTTTTTAGGTAGTTTTTAGTATGATCTAGTTATTTTTAGGGATGTTTTCATTAGTTTTTATGCTAAATTTACATTTCTGGACTTTACTATGATTTTGTGTATTTTATGTGATTTCAGGTATTTTCTGGCTGAAATTGAGGGACCTGAGCAAAACTCTGATAGGAGGCTGACAAAGGACTACTGATGCTGTTGGAATCTGACCTCCCTGCACTAAAAATGGATTTTCTGGAGCTACAAAACTCCAAATGGCGCGCTCTCAATGGCGTTGGAAAGTAGACATCCAGATCTTTCTAGCAATATATAATAGTTCATACTTAATTCGAGATTTGACGATGTAAACTGGCGCTCAACGCCAGTTCCATGTTGCATTCTGGAGTCAAACGCCAGAAACACATCACAAACCAGAGTTGAACGCCCAAAACACGTTACAACTTGGCGTTCAACTCCAAGAGAAGCCTCAGCTCATGGATAGATCAAGCTCAGCCAAGAACACACCAAGTGGGCCCTGGAAGTGGATTTATGCATCAATTACTTACTTCTGTAAACCCTAGTAACTAGTTTAGTATAAATAGAACTTTTTACTATTGTATTTTCATCTTTGGTCTCAGTTTTATTTTATTATTCATCTGAGGAGACTATTGATCACGTTTTGGGGGCTGGCCATTCGGCCATGCCTGAACCTTCATCACTTATATATTTTCAACGGTGGAGTTTCTACACACCATAGATTAAGGGTGTGGAGCTCTACTGTACCTCAAGTTTCAATGCAATTACTACTACTTTCTATTCAATTCTGCTTGTTCTTATTCTAAGATATTCGTTGCACTTCAACTTGATAAATGTGATGATCCGTGACACTCATCATCATTCTCACCTATGAACGCGTGACTGACAACCACTTCCGTTCTACCTTAGACTGGGCGCATATCTCTTGGATTCCTTAATCAGAATCTGCGTGGTATAAGCTAGAATTGATGGCGGCATTCATGGGAATCCGGAAAGTCTAACCTTGTCTGTGGTATTCCGAGTAGGATTCCGGGATTGAATGACTGTGACGAGCTTCAAACTCGCGATTGCTGGGCGTGATGACAAACGCAAAAGAATCAAGGGATTATATTCCAACATGATCGAGAACCGATAGATGATTAGCCGTGCTGTGACAGAGCATTTGAACCATTTTCACTGAGAGGATGAGATGTAGCCATTGACAACAGTGATGCCCTACATATAGCTTGCCATGGAAAGGAGTAAGAAGGATTGAAGGAAGGCAGTAGGAAAGCAGAGATTCAAAAGGAACACAGCACCTCCATACACTTGTCTGAAATTTCCACCATTGAATTACATGAGTAACTTTATCTTTATTTTCTGTTTATTTATTATTAATATTCAAAAACCCAATAATCAATTATTATCTGCCTGACTGAGATTTACAAGATGACTATAGCTTGCTTCATACCAACAATCTCCGTGGGATCGACCCTTACTCACATAAGGTATTACTTGGACGACCCAGTGCACTTGCTGGTTAGTTGTGCAGAGTTATGACTAAGTGTGATTCACGTTGAGAGCGCTACCAAGTTTCTGGCGCCATTGTTGATGATCACAATTTCATCCACCAATAAACTTTTAAGAATTCAATTTCAATGCTATGCCCTCCTTTTCATTGCAACTCCCAATTTCAACCACTGCTTTATTTGACAGCTCAAGAGTCACCAATTACTCAACCAAAGCCAAAAGGTTAATAGAAAAATCCAAATTATTTATATAAATAAAAGACACAAATCATAGATCTGAAAATACCTCAAATTATATTTAAATAAGAAAATCAATCCAAATATGGAACATTGAAAATAAATAAATACCAAGAACATTGAACCTGGGATCAAGAGTCACTCCTAAAACTAAGAGAGGTCATAAATCCTAATTTCTAAAAACTCTACCTAAATCCTAAGAGAGAGGAGAGAACCTCTCTCTCTAAAAACTACATCTAAAACATGAAAAGTGAAGTCTGAAAGCATGCCCATGAATGGATGCATTCCCCCACTTTATAGCCTCTAATCTGTATTCTCTGGGTCGAAAACTGGGTCAGAAACAACCCAGAAGTCACTTCCAGTGCTTTCGGATCCGTACAGGTCGCGGCCAAGTGACACGGAGGCGTCGCCCACGCGGCCGCGCGGGTTGAAGTTTGCAAATGCGACGCATCCGCGTGAATCACGCGTTCGTGTTGCCTAGCATCAGGTCGACTATGGCATATTATATATCAAATCGAAGCCCCGAATGTTAGCTTTCCAACGCAACTGGAACCGCGTCGTTTGGACCTCTATAACTAAAGTTATAGTCGTTTGAGTGCGAAGAGGTCAGGCTGGACAGCTTAGCAGTTTCTCCAACTTATTGTATTCCTTCCATTTTTGCATTCTTCCTTTCCATCCTCTGAGCCATTCCTGCCCTATAATATCTGAAAACACTTAACACACATATCAAGACATCTAATGGTAATAAGAGAGGATTAATAATAAGCAAATATAAGATCAAAAAAGCATGTTTTTAATCATAGCACAAAATCAGGAAGGAAAATGTAAAACATGCGAATTGTATGAATAAGTGAGTAAAGAGTTGATAAAAATCACTCAATTGAGCATAAGATAAACCATAAAATAGTGGTTTATCAACCTCCCCACACTTAAACAATAGCATGTCCCCATGCTAAGCTCAAGAGAAACTATAAAGAGATGAAGAGGAATGATAGAATGTATGAGATGCAACCTATGAATGCAACTAAATGCAAAAATGTTTCTACTTACTTGGTGAAAAAGTAAATAAATATTTCAAGAATAAATATGAATTGGATTTCACTAATTCAAATCACAAAATACAATACAAATAACTTGCAAGAAGAAGATAGCTCATAAAAGCAGGGAACATAGGGTCAATTCTCTCAATTCTCTACTAATCTTGCTTTCTCTAGCTTACTCTTCATCTAACAATCAACAAAAATTTAATGCACCAATACACAAATCAAGAGGTCTTTTAAGGGTTATAATGGGGTTAGGGTCAAGGTAGAATTTGTGTTTGGCCAAGTGGACTAAAATTTGAATCCTTAATTAACATAAACTTCCCACCTAACTTAAGACAATCCATTTAATTAAAAT
>NC_029774.3:117170669-117171036 GCF_000817695.3 Arachis duranensis | reverse complement strand
TTTTTTCTCAATGCATATGATTAAAGTATTGAATGCAATAATATGTGCTCAACTATTATTTTGCACATTTTCACTAAAATATACAACACCCAATTATTCAAACCAAATAATTTCAAACCCAACTTCCCCACACTTAAATCATGAGTGCTTTTACTAGTCTAAGCTAACCAAGGATTCAAATTAAGGACATTATTGTTTTCCGCTTAGAGTTAGTAATGAGCTAAAGTAAAGAATAAATGGGTAAAATAGGCTCAAATTGGTTTGCAAAGAATAATGGAATGGTAAGGCCATATGGGTATGTAAGCTTAGTGAAACAAGGCCTCAATCATATAAGTGCATGCATACATCAAACAGTGGAAATATAGAA
>NC_029774.3:117159101-117170652 GCF_000817695.3 Arachis duranensis | reverse complement strand
TAGAGAGAAAAACACACACCAAAAATAAAATATTGGTTGATAAAATGCAACCAATCAAATAGGCTCAAAATCTCACTGGTTTTGTGTGTTTGGGCTCTAAACTATGTTCCAAAATAATATTTCTTCAAACAAGTTTTTCAAAAAGTTTTATTCAAATTAGTGAAATACTATAAAAATTTCTTGAAAAAGAAAATATTACTTTAACCAAGTGATAAAATATGCACAAAAAAATAAACATGCAATCAAACATGCAAATGCAACAATGAAAAACAAAAATTGGTGTTGAGAAGGGACTAACTAACCCGTGGAGATCGGTATCGACCTCCCCACACTTAAAGATTGCACCATCCTCGGTGCATGCTGAGATGTGCAGGTGGATGGGGTTGTTGTTCCTCAGTTGGTGCTCTCTTTGTTCCTTTCCTTGCCGGTGGTTTGGGAGTAGCTCTCTCTGTACCCTTCTTGGTGGCCATCCTGAAAAGGGAAAAAGAAAGTAACTTTTAAAGCTAAGGGTTAGAGTAAGAAAGAGAGCGGGAAAGGTGGTAATCAATGCACAAGAAAGAAGAATGACGTTAACACATGGTCATGACTACATGTGAAAAGTCATCAATGGAAATATAGTAAGTGCATGTGAGGACAGTTAAATGCAAGATGTTTATTGGCATGCTGGCAAAGGCATGAGTAGCATAGATCAAGCATTCAATGTCCAAGTTAGATTACCAAGTCTTTCAAACTAACAATCATGTTTGTAATAACAATTATATTTGATTAATAAAATATAAAAAGGATTTTTTGAAAAGCAAGCATTTATAGTAATAGATTAAAAGAAATCTTAAAAATAGTGCACAACGCCATACGGGCATTTTCACAAACACATAGCATGCATGGTGAATAAGCTATTTGAAAGTATTAAATTGAACATGCAAGCAACCCTTTAAAAAGTAATATATAATTGTCAAATAATCCACAAAAATATAGAAAAAAAATAATGACCCAAATAAAATTCCTAACACGAATGAAAATAATGCAATGAATTAAAGTATGCAAATAAATTAAATAAAATAAGAGATAAGAAGAATGAGAAGTGAAAGAAAGGAAGAAGAGGTAAGTAAGAAAGAAGGGAGGAAAAATTAGGATTGGGAAAGAAAAGATAAGATATTTGGCAAATTAGGATAAGTTGTGCGGCGCAAGTGACGCGGACGCGTGGGGCACGTGGTCGCGTCACTTGCACTTATACAGATTGACGCGGTCGCGTCGGTCACGCGGTCGCGTCGGTCACGCGGTCGCGTCGGTCACGCGGTCGCGTGACCCATTTTATGCCACTAGCGCGAGGGTAGCCTCGCGCTCGCACAACTCTCTGTTCAAAATCATTAATTGCCAAATATTGGGTGACGCGATCGCGTGGGGCATGCGATCGCGTGAGTGGGCTGCAAAAAGGAATGACGCGGACACGTGAGCCATGCGTCCGCGTGGATAGAATTGTGTGTTCAGCACCAATCCAGCACCACTCTCGCACAATAATTCGTAGTGCACCCTTTTTACGTCGAAAATTAGGGCACGCGGTCGCGTGGGAGGCCATTATTCCCATATGACGCGGTCGCGTCAGCGACGCGGTTGCGTAGGACGATTTGTGCTATTGGCACGCCTCCAGCCACGCTCTCGCGTGACTCTCTGTTCATTTTTTATTTTCTCCCCTCTCCTTGCGACGCGGACGCATCGCTAATGCGGTCGCGTCGCGTGGCATTTTTTTTTTAATATTAGATGCAAATGCAGATGCAATGAATGTTATGCAAAATTTCAGGTTCAACCAAAACTCAATAATAGACTAAAATTTAAACTTAAAAAGGAACGATCATACCATGGTGGGTTGTCTCCCACCTAGCACTTTTAGTTAAAGTCCTTAAGTTGGACATTCTGGTGAGCTCCTTGTTATGGTGGCTTGTGCTTGTACTGATCAAGGAATCTCCACCAGTGTTTAGAATTCCAGTAGCCTCTGGGGTCCAAACTAGGCGCAGAAAGCCTTCAAGTAAGTTAAAGCAAGTGACAAGGCCCCAAGAGTGGTGATTGGTAGAATGGATTCCGGGGTCCCAGACCTTGCCTTTGTACCTGTCTTTTGGTTGAGTAATATTGTTCCATCCGGGTGGCAAGCAGTCTGAATTCTCATGTAAGTGGCCAAACAACTTCCTAGACCCATTCAGTTGAGCTCTATACCAACCTTTACTCTTAAACTTAAAGCTTCCAACCATGATGAACCTTGCAGGACAATTCTTATCACTGGCCATCTTCCTCTTACTCTTAATGTCACAAAGAGCTCTAAGTTGACCATCCGTCTCCAGTAGCCCATATTCAAGTGGAATTAGAAAGCTAAGGGATATGAATTTTACCCACTTGAATGTTGTGAAGGATGATGCCAACTTAGGGGGAGGTATTTTTAATGAAATTGCAAGCTCCACTCCCTTGTGCTCTTCTCTGATAATTACCACCTCTTATTTAGCTATGATATGCCTTGGAGGTTGTACACCCTCCTTAACATCAATTGCAACCGTCTTAGAAGGAGGCTCTATGTCTTGACTTTCCCATGGAGGTTCAGCATCTCCTAAGTCTTCAACCACTTCTTCCTCTGCAACTATTATGGCTTCTTCTACTTGTTCCAATACAAAGCCATGTTCCTCGTTGTCCACTGAAGTTTCTAGTATCTCCTTCGTGCTGCGTTCTTCATTAGATTGTCCACATGAAGCCATGGGGGTTGTGTCCGAACATCGGGAAGCTAATTGACTTATCGCTTGATTTAATTGGTGAATGGTTGCATGAAATTTTTCCATTGTTTCCTTGAGAGGATCCCTTGATTCTTGTTCCGCTTGGGTATCATAAGTAGGACCATAAGATTCTTGGATTGATGGATATGGAGATGGCAAATATTGAGGTAGTGGTTCTTGGGAGTAATTGGGTTGGAATTGGGGTGGTTCTATATATGGTTCATATGGCTCATAAGGTGGTTGGTATGGTGGTTGAGGGTTAGGGTCATATGGAAGTGAATGGTGAAAAAGGGCTTGTGAGTATGGTGGTCCAAAGCTATATTGAGGAGGGGGTTCATAGGCGTATGGTGGTGGTTGTTGATAATCAAAAGAGTGCTCACCATAGCCGTTATCTTGGTATGCATCACCGAATGGTTGTTGATAGTCCATTGGAGGTGGTTGTTGCCATGAGGGTTGATCAAATCCTTGTGGCTCCTCCCATCTTTGGTTGTTCAACCATGGTACATGTTGTCATTATAATCTCCTCTTCCTGCAACATAATTATAACCAGACTCATAGACAAAGGGGTGAGAGTTCATAGTAGTGAGAGATAATAAAAACAAAATCTAACGAAAAAGGAATTTTTTTTTTCAAAAATATTTACAATAACCAATAATAAGGCACACATTTGCAATTCCCCGGCAACGGCGCCATTTTGACGTTAGGATTTTTGCTAGTAAAGAATTTATAAAAATATTTGCGTTGTAGATATAGCTTCTAAACTAACAGAAATTCCTTCGTGCAAAAGTTTTGGTTGTCACAAGTAACAAACCCCTAAATAAATTGATAACCGAAGTATTTAAACCTCGGGTCGTCTTCTCAAGGAATTACAGGGAGGTATGTTCTTATTATTAGCTATGAAAAAGGTAAAATTGGGGTTTTTGGAATTTGGGCAATGGGCACAGGTATATTTTCAAAGCAATAAAAATAAATAAATAACTGTAAAATAGACTCTTGGCAAGGTATAAGAACTGGAAGTCCTATCCTTATCAATTGTGATGAGAATTGGATTTTAATCCCACTTAGTTAACCTTTACTAAACAAAGGAAGGTCAAGTGGACTAATTAATTTGATACCTAAAGTCCTAGTCTTTCCTTTGGAAAGGCTAGAGTTATTGGAACTCAATTTAATTAGCAACTCCCAATTTCAACCACTGCTTTATTTGACAGCTCAAGAATCACCAATTACTCAACCAAAGCCAAAAGGGTAATAGAAAAATCCAAATTATTTATATAAATAAAAGACACAAATCATAGATCTAAAAATACCTCAAATTATATTTAAATAAGAAAATCAATCCAAATATGGAACATTGAAAATAAATAAATACCAAGAACATTGAACCTGGGATCGAGAGTCACTCCTAAACACTAAGAGAAGTCCTAAATCCAAATTTCTAAAAACTCTACCTAAATTCTAAGAGAGAAGAGAGAACCTCTCTCTAAAAACTACATCTAAAACATGAAAAGTGAAGTCTGAAAGCATGCCCATGAATGGATGCATTCCCCCACTTTATAACCTCTCATCTGTATTCTCTGGGCCAAAAACTAGGTCAGAAATATCCCAGAAGTCACTTCCAGCGCTTTTTGATCCGTACAGGTCGCGGCCAAGTGACGCGGAGGCGTCGCCCACGCGGCCGCGCGGGTTGAAGTTCGCAGATGCGACGCATCCGCGTGAATCACGCATTCGCATCGCCTAGAGTCAGAGCAACTATGACATATTATATATCAAATGGAAGCCCCAGACGTTAGCTTTCCAACGTAACTGAAACCACATCGTTTGGACCTCTGTAGCTAATGTTATAGTCGTTTGAGTGCGAAGAGGTCAGGCTGGACAGCTTAGCAGTTTCTCCAACTTATTGTATTCCTTCCATTTTTGCATTCTTCCTTTCCATCCTCTGAGCCATTCCTGCCCTATAATATCTGAAAACACTTAACACTCATATCAAGGCATCTAATGGTAATAAGAGAGGATTAATAATAAGCAAATATAAGATCAAAGAAGCATGTTTTCAATCATAACACAAAATCAGGAAGGAAAATGTAAAACTTGCGAATTGTATGAATAAGTTTGTAAAGAGTTGATAAAAATCACTCAATTGAGCATAAGATAAACCATAAAATAGTGGTTTATCAAGGACATAAGAAGCAAAACTGCACAGAAAGACAAAAGGAGATTCAAAGTTGCACCCACCAAGGATCGGAGGTAGAGGAAGTCCAAAGGTCAGGGTCAGAGGTGGAAGATAGGAACAAGGATGGAAAAAAAGAAAAAGAGAAGGGCAAATCAGTAATTATTAAAGAGGCAGAAGCTTTTGGTCCTTGGATGATTGTGTAAAGACCGACACGTAGAAAGAAACCCAACAAGAGTGGAGAATGTACAAGTAATGGAGGTTCTGCAATGGAGAAGGAGAAAGAAAATACCGTTAGGGGAAATCAGTCTCGTTTCGCTGCACTAGAGAACGTGGTTCCAGAGTATGAAAGGATTGCCATACAAGAGAAAGAAGACAACACTATAGAAAAAGACAAAGGTAAAAATCAGTCACAAGAACCCAAGACAACCAACAAGACCCAAAAAGAAAATACACAAAAACCACACCTGTCCAAAAAAGCCCCCTGAAAAAAATAGCCCAAAAACCACAGAACAAAAACTTGACCAAGCCCATATCAAAATCATAGACAAACCCATCGACATAACCCCATCACACCAAACAGCAAGCAACCCAGATCATAGTGGTACCCCTAGACAGACACAACAGATTCATATACCAGACACAAATATGACAACCCCACCCCAACCAACCCACCACCAAGAAAATTGGTCCATACAAAGCCCAATTAGCCCAGCTCTATCTACAGAGGTTCCCTCTTCTATGATGGAGGATCACTTGCTACAAAAACCCCCTGACCAAAGTAATACGTTGTTTGAATCTCTAAATTTAAGCGCCATAATTGATGTTATGGTGCAGTATGAGAATGAAGTTGAAATGGAAAATAAGATGAATGAGGAAGAGCCTCCACAACAAGTGGAGGGCATGAATGCCTGATTAGAGAGGCTTTTCTAACCCCCTTTAGTTGGGTAGATTTTTTAAAGATTTTTCTATCTCTCCTAATCTTTTGGCTATTATGATCATCCTTGCTTTGAATATAAGGGGTGTTGCGAATAAGGCAACAATTCACACACTCAAGGAACTAAAGAGGCAGTATAAACCTAATTTGACCCTCTTGTTTGAGACTAAATGTAGCGAAAATAAGGCTCAGAAAGTGATAAGAGAAATCGGCTTCAAGTTCTCTTTCCTAGAAGAGGCAGTAGGATTTGTGGGAGGGATCTGGGTCCTTTGGGACCACCCTTCTCTAAATATCAGGTTTCTGGAGACTCATCAACAATACATACACATGGACATCAAGTACTAGGATAATATGCCCTAGAAGCTCACTGCAGTATATGCGAGCCCACAAGAAGGAATAAGGAGGAATCTTTGGGAAAAGTTGAAATGCATTGTTAACAATACTGAAGATGCTTGGATGCTTTTGGGGGATTTTAATGATATAGTAGAGGAGAGCGAAAAGAAAAGGGAGCAAGAATCGATTAGCATGCTTGCCGCCGCTTTAGTAACTGGATCAGTAGCTGCAAATTAGTAGATTTGGGATCAGTTGGCTCAAAATTCACTTGGAAAGGAGGCCAAAGAAGTGGCTTGGAAAGAGTTTTCAAAAGGCTTGATAGAGGATTAGCGAACGCAGAGTGGAGAAAGGAGTTCTCAGATGCTAGAATTGATCTACTGCCAAGGGTGAACTCATATCACCATCCTCTCCTTGCTAATTTGAGACTTGGCCGTGTAGACACTAGAGAAAAGCCATTCTGTTTTGAAGTAATGTCGAAAACACATTCCAACTTTAATGAATTCCTGAATACCACCTGGGAAAAAATATGTTCCTATCCCACATGCTCTGAATACCCTGTCCATTAAACTAAAAAAATGGAATGTGGAGGTGTTTAGAAATATTTTTAGATGGAAAAAAAGATTCCTAAACAGAATTAATGGCATACAAAGATCTTACTCTTACAGAAAAAATCCTTTTTGGAAGACCTCGAAAAGGGATTATCTCAGGAGTTAGAATAGATTCTTGATAAGGAAGAGGTCCTATGGTTGCAAAAGTCCAAGCAAAGGTGGATTATAGATGGTGATCATAATACCCGATACTATCATACCAAAACAGCCATAAGGAGGAGGAAGAACAAAATTCTCAAACTTCGCAACAGGGATGGAGTATTGTGTGAGGAACAGGAAGAATTAAAGGACATGGCGATCAATTATTACAAGGAGCTGTACTGGGAAGATAAGCCAGAGAGTCATGATCTCAACTCAGAGATTACATATCCCCCAATAAATGAAGAAATGAGGATCAGTTTTCAGATTTTCCCCACCCAGAAGGATATAAAAGAAGCTCTTTTCAGTATAGACTCCCTGAAAGCGCCGGGAGAAGATGGGTACCCTGCTTTTTTCTTTAAGGAGAACTGGAGTATGATTCAGGAGCCTCTGTGTGAGTATATTGGTAAAGTTTGGAGGAACCCCAAGCAAATAGCAGAAATCAACCAAATATTTATTGTTCTGATACCTAAATCAAAACATCTTGAATTTATTTCCCACTTTAGACCCATTGCGTTATGCAATGTTGTCTACAAATGCATCTCTAAGATACTTGTATCCAAGCTCAAGCCCACTTTACACAACCGAATTACCCCCAACCAATCTAGTTTTGTACCAGAGAGAGTCATTCATGATAACATTATAATTGCAAAGATGATGCTGAGCATGAAAAAAATGAAGGGGAGGAAATAATTTATGGCAGTGAAAATTGATTTTGAAAAAGCATATGATCGACTGAAATTGAGTTTTATTAACAAATGCTTGGAAGAATTTGGAATAGACAGTACTTTCAGACAACTTATCATGGCTTGTGTGAGATCAGTTTCCTTCAAAATTCTTTGGAATGGAACCAAAACAGAGCAGCTGACCCCAATTAGGGGAATAAGACAGGGGGATCCTTTGTCTTCCTACCTTTTTGTTATTGCTATGGACAAGCTTTCGCAGATTATAGAAGAAGAGGTTGAGAAGGGTAGCTGGATACCTATGAAAGTTGGAAGAGAAGGACCAAACATCTCTCACCTTCTTTTTGCTGATGACTTGTTGTTATTCGCAGAAGCATCGGAGAACCAAATTGAAGGGATTCTTCAATTACTCAGAAGGTTTGAAGAAGCCTCGAGTTTCAAAGTTAGCTCGGAAAAAAACATCTATTATTTTCTCAAGAAGGGTGGATCCA
This sequence comes from Arachis duranensis, assembly GCF_000817695.3. Taxonomy (NCBI): domain Eukaryota; kingdom Viridiplantae; phylum Streptophyta; class Magnoliopsida; order Fabales; family Fabaceae; genus Arachis; species Arachis duranensis. The sequence continues at coordinate 117,162,542 of NC_029774.3, read as the reverse complement.
GGCACAAAGAGGAATATAATCAGCAGATGTGGATACAAAGAAACGCCAAACCTTGGTAAATACCTAGGGACAATGATTACTAATAATAGGAAGCGCAGTGACAATTTTAAAGGAACAATTGATAGAGTTAAAGTTAAGTTGGGGAAATGGAGGACAAATTGCCTTTCTCTTGCAGGTAGAATCACCCTCTCCCAAACAGTGATAAGCCCAACACTAAATTTTGATATGATGCACACACAAATCCCCAAAGGCATCTGCAAAGAGGTGAAAAGACTACAACGAAATTTTATTTGGGGGTGATGAGCCAGAAAAGAAGAAATTTCATGCAGCGAGTTGGGATCTGATATGCACTCCGAAGAAAAATGGAGGGCTGGGATTCAAACATCTGAGCAAAATGAATGAAGCTTTCTTATTAAAATTTTTTTGGAGCATGGTTAATGAAAAAAAGTCGCTCTGGGCACAAGTTTTGTACAATAAGTATGGCAGAGGGCAGAATTTACAAAAAAGTCTAATATACAGGTCCACAAATTCAACTTTATGGAAAAGTCTAGCAAAAATGTGGGAATTTTTTCAACAAAATATTTCTTACTTGATTGGTAATGGAAAATCTACAAGATTCTGGACAGACTCATGGGTAAGAGGAGAAGGAGTGCTCATCAACAAAAGATTAAGGGATGTGACAAATCTAGACATGGCAGTAATAGAGGCTACAAATCAGACAGGAGAATGGAATATGAATTGGCTCCATAGACACCTACCTGAAGAAACCATTAATCATATTCAAGCTATACATCCACCAAATGAAGACCTAGGAGAGGATAAGGTTTTATGGAACTTTACACAGTCTGGACAATTCACTATAGCAAGTGCTTATAACGCTCTAACAAATAGTTGGAGTGTCCAAGATCGTATATGGGATATTGTTTGAAAATGAAAAGGTCCATAGAAGATAAAAGTATTCATGTGGCTTACCTTTCATAACAAGTTGATGACCTCCGAAAGGTGAAGCAGGATTCTAGGGATGAGTGATGAGTGCCACAGATGAGGAGGAGTGCCAGAATCCCAGATCCATGTGCTAAGAGATTGCCCAGTTGCTTCTCGTACCTGGACGCGCTTAATAAGTCCACATCATATACAAAATTTCTTTAGAGCTTCCTTCGATTTGTGGTTGAGATGGAACCTCACATCCAAACTAGGCCGCGACCCTGAAGACTCATGGATAACCCTCTTCATGGTGAATTGTTGGCAAATATGGTGTTGGCGTAATAAAGAGATTTTTTCTCCCTAGTTCAAGAGACCGAATGGAGCGGAAAACATAATTCTTAATCTAGTAAATGAAATTGAAACAATGTTCCGAAAGGAAGCGATTTTCACACAGAGGAGAAAAAAAATTGAAGTACAAGTGGTGTGGAAACCTCCAATGAAAAATTGGGTTAAAGTGAACACAGATGGGACCTCGAGGGGGAACCCAAGACAAGCAGGATGTAGGGGTATGGTAAGAAATGAATTGGAAAGATGGGTGGCTGGCTTTGTGGCAAATCTAGGTAACTGTACTGCTTTTCAGGCAGAGATTTGGGGTATATATTATGCGTTATCTACCACATGGGAGTTGGGATTAAGAAGAATTATAGTTGAGACAGACTCCAAAGCTGTATATGTGATTATGATCTAAGAAGATAAAAGAAATAAACACCCAAATTCAGTGATTAGAAAGATAAATAATTAGATGAAAAGGCAATGGAAAGTACAATTCAGGCACAATTTAAGAGAAGGAAACAAAGTAGCTGATTGGCTTGCAAAGAAGAGTCTGGAAACTGATCCGGGATATCACTTCATTGACACTTCACCTGCAGAGATAAGAAACTTTTTGTCTGATGATTGCAGAGGGGTTGCTATACCCCACTCAGTGTCCACTTTGTAGTTTTTGAGCTTCCGTTTCTTTTGTTGGGCTGAAAAGTCCCGTTTTTGAATAAAAAAAGAATTCAATTTCAAAAATATAACCTTATACAACTAAACTTATGTGATAACCAGGGGTACTCAGAAAATTAGTTTATGTAGACGGATTTGTAATTGAAGTAAAACTATTCTACATATCTTAAAAAAATTGAATTGAAACTATAAAAACATATTTAACAATAGCGTATTTCTCTCTAGCTTAGTCAAAAATTTTTGCTTTTCTAATATCAAAGTATAGCTTAATTAACGTCTCATTTTACTCTTCAACAACATCACTTATTTTCTACTTAGCTTCAACAATAATAATAGTTACAATAATAATATAACCTGGCTATAAAATAAATAGAACATTTCATACAGATAACCAAAAACAAAGCTTGTATCTTGTGTAATAAGTCAACTTTCGCTTCAATTTTTCATATAAACTAGTACAGTTAAAGGGTTTCGCAACTCAAATATAAACTTTTAAGAATTTAATTTAAAAAATATGGTATGACTAAAATTATAAGATAACTAAGAGTGCTCAAAAAATTAGTTTATGTATCCTAAATATGTAAACTCTTCTCACATAAATTAATTTCAAAATGAAAATAAGCTTTTTTTTAATAAAATAAAATGATATGCCATTGATTTACGAAGTTGAGATCAATATGCTTATGCTAGAAAGCCTAAAATTAATTAATGCGTTGATTTATTGTCAAAATTCAGTGGTATGATGCTACTAAAATCACTTAATTAAAGACTAATCGAATTAAAAATTCTTTATTTAGACCAAACATGAATTGGTGCAGGGAAGCACAAGTTCAAAGATGTTTAAATTTTTGGGTAAGAATGACGCACTCATTTGAAAGCAGAAAAGGAAAAATAGGCTAATTTTTTAACTACAAAGATAAGAATCATCCATGGAATGTAAAATCAAAACAATATCTCAATTAAAAAAACAAAAGAAGTTTACCAACTATGTGCAGTGATGATTTTTCCATTTTGTTTTGAGAGAAACTACGAAAACAACGGAAAAAAAGATTTACCTTTGTTGAAGATGCACATGTGAAGATCAGGTGGAGCTGTCACAATGATAACGATGCTGCTGTGACATTGTAGACGACAATAAAAAACTGTTGAAGACGACGGTAAAACAGAAAAAGAGAAGAGACGTGTATTTTCAAATTTTAGAGACAATAAATTAAAAATTTTATTTTTTCTGTAACTCAAAGTTTGAAAAGAAAAAAATTTACATAAACTCTACAATTATTTTTTTAATTTTTACTCAATTTCGTTTCTAATCCAAATAAGGAAAAAGGTAGTCTTTCATCAATTTTCTTTTCTTATGTTTTCTTTCCTTTTAAATTCCTCATATCCAAACATAATGTTATTGAAAATGATACAAGCCAATTGATTTATTGAGTTCATGATAATACAAATTAGAAAAATTATATGCTTTTGTTTTGTTTTTCAAAAAAAATTATGTACTTATTAAAATTAGTC
>NC_029774.3:117144895-117158823 GCF_000817695.3 Arachis duranensis | reverse complement strand
TAGTCCTGTTTGTAATAGTAGCTCGGATAACATGATGATTAGTACAAAACACAATGTCCTAATATGAAGCTATGGTATCTGATCCTGTAATCATGCTAACAAAGTAATGTTTATTTGTTACCAGGATTTAAGTCCTTTTTTTTTTCAAAATAATGCGACAATGACAATGATTCACCCCGCTTAATTATTACTTCAATTATTATAATTATCCAACTTGGGGTGGGATTATAAATGTGGGATAAATGAAAGCCTTTGGTCAGGCCGTCAGGGAGTATGTCTATCAAAAATAGATACACAACGGTATACATATATTATTTGGTTATCAGTGATTGAAAACTTGAAATTGAAAAACAAAATTTGATATTTATTTGATTTAGGTTATTAAATAAAATTTTTTTAAAAGTTTAATAAAAAAAATCCTTTTAAATGATTTAGATTATTAAGAACAAATTTTTTAATGGTTTAGTAAAAAAACTTTATATTTTTTTTATCTATTTTTTATATTTGTACCGTGTCTTTTTATATATATTTATTCTTTTATTTGAGTATGTATTAGTATTTTTGGAATAAAAATATTTAATTTTTACCATAAAATTAAAATAGAACGAAATAAAATATTTAAAATAAAATAAAACGTTTTAAATATTAGAGACTAAAATAGTATTTTATTTAATAAACAAAATGTGTTATAATATCAATTGAAGTGGTTTATTTAGTAATTTGATGAAATTATGGATGAAAAAAAATGTGGGTTTAATTCTCATCAATTTCAATATTTTAATGACATACTATAATATATAAAAAGTGTGGGTATATAAGTCAGATATGGTTAGACTTAAACTCACAATCAATTTTATCTGCAACTAAATTCATTCTATACTTAATCCGACTCGTTGTGCGTTTGATTACTAACCCTTTTTAAATGATTTAGGTCGAATTGGATACTCCCAGATAGGATTAATATTACTAGTCTTACATAATCATTTTAAATAAAGTAAAAATTCAACTCACTTTTATTGTATAAAAGACAATGTAATTCTTTTTATCTCCTAATATTATTTTTTTAAGATAATATGAACCCTTTATTAAAGTATTTATTAAATAACAACAGAAATTAATTTTGTGATACTATTTTTTCTTTTGAAAGTTCTTTGTATTGTAATTTTTTTTTCCGCAACATCATTTCTGGTATGGTTCTTCTCCATTTTACTACCATCATCGAAAATTTTTTAAAAAAATAAACTTATTAATATATTGTTAAAATTTAAAACCTCACAAATTATAAATAAAAACATCACAAAATCAATTTTCATTATTATTTGATACATTCTTTTAACGAAGAATTTGTATTATCTCAAAATAATAATATTAAAGGCCAAAGTATCATTTTTTATAAAGAAATACATTAGCTTTCATAAAAATAAATTAAACATGGACCGAATTAGATTTTATTCTTTTTTGAAGAAGATATAAATTTGTCTTCCATCAATACATACTATAATATATAAGCGATGAGAATAAATTAGATAGGGTTAAGTTTAACTTCATACCAATCTTATTCACAGATTAATCGACTTTATTCTTAATTCGACTTGTTGTACATTAGGTTCTCAACCCTACCTAAACGGGTTAGGATTGATTAGATACCTACAAATAATATTAATATTGCGAATCTTAGTAATTATTTTAAATAGAGTAAAAATTCAACTCATATTTTGATCTATTTTTACGAAAAACAAAATAATTCTTTAAAAAAAATTTTTGGCTCTGAAAATTATTATTTGAAGATAATACGAATCTTTTATAAAATTTAATTTTGTGATGCTATCTTTTTTTTAAAAAAAAATTTTATACTGTAATTATTTTTTTACGACATTNTATATTATCTTAAAATAATAATATTAAGATTAAAATATTATTTTTTATAAAGAATTATGTTATTTTTCGTAAAAATAAATATGGACTGAATTGGGTTTTTTTTTTAATACTCATAATAAATTTAATACTTTTCGACACCAAAAAAGGTTCCTTAATTCCTACTTTAATTTACAGGTCGGTCGATGCCTTAGCAAGTTAGTTTTCTAATCGAATTTTACATGGAACAATGGAAACAGTAGTATTAAAATATTTCTATCAAATCGTTGACCAAATTCAAGGGTTTAGGATGATCGCTTGCCTGCCGACTTAAGAAGAGTCTAAACTCTAGAGAGGCAAAAATTAAGAAAAGTTTCTCAAAAAAGGTTTAGGGTTAGAAAACATGTAAATGTATATGAGATTTTGGGAAAAAGATCTATTAATCCTAATATATATTTATTTTGTCGATTTTTAGTAAATCAAAAAATAGTTTAATATTTAATAATTTTGGAACGAAATCTACTTTTTTTTGCGAGTATCAAATTTTTTAAAATGCATCAAAAATTTTTTGATCGGACAAAAATTTAAGAAAATCAGAAAGCAGTAAATAAAGACTTTAAAAATAAATTAAACAAACTTGAAATGATTTGTATCAAATTTAAATAAAGCAGTAAAATGCATTCGATTAGATCATATTTGAAATGAAAAAATAAAAGTCTGAAGTGTAAATTGGACAAGAATATTAAATGTTGCTTGAAAAATAAACTTACTTAAAAAGTAAAATTTGCAGAAAATGTAAATAAAAAGTAAAAACAAATAGAAGGAACCCTACAAAAAATTGACTCGAAGCATACTCAAAAGTTCGCTGGTATGTGAGTGTGCGTGAGTAATTTCTGAAGCAATGTTCCAACCCTTGCACCTTCGAGAATTCTCCTATTTATAAAAATCCTTGACCAATCAGATTAAAGTGTAACTCCCACGTTTGCTAATATATAGGTAACCGTTCCCGATTCTTTCGCTGGATAGAGGTAACATTAAAAAACAACCCTCAAATCTTGAAACATTCGGTTTAACATGTTGATCAGCTTGTTGACTGGTCATGACCGACTCTTGCTCGATTTTCCTTGCCAAAGGACTCTCCTCCGATATTCACTTCTCTTCGAAAAACACACGCCTATTGACTCTCGAATGCTACTTCTTTCGAAATAAATTATTTTCGACCGACAAATTGCCTCCTATGATTAATGTGTTATTTTCGATATTATCTTAGAATAATAACACTTAATACTAACATGCTCTTATTATATCATCATAAGGCATTAATTAATCATAAATAAAATTCACTTCTCTTCATTTACTCATGCCTGTCCGACACGTTTTTCATTATTCTTGATTTCTCTTTCCACCACTTTGCCTTCTTTGGGAAGTTACCCAATTTCAAATTTTGAACTTCCTCAGACGAAACGGCAGAACGCCTTTTTATTTATTGAATTGAATTTTTACCATCACTCACCTTTAACCTTCTATTCTCGATCTTCGTCTTCTCATGTTCTCTGAATACTCTGTGCAATTCTGCCTTCTACAATTAACTTCACCATCCTCAATTTCTCACATTTACACACCAATGGCTTCCTCTTCGATTCACAACACTCCCACTATCCAAGATAAGGGCAAAGGTCCTGCAGCTCAGGCATAAGAACCACTGACCTTACAAGTACTAAACCAAATCAATGATGAGATTATTGAAGATCCTCAATTTCAACCTGATGATAAGAGAATTCTCATTCCTTTCACCATTGATGACGAAACATGCTGTTTTATTGGCCCCATTCAAACCCTAGAGCGCACCAGCAAACGCCATGATTTCTTCCCCAACGGTAACGGGGAAGACTTGCTCATCAAATGAGACCTTCTTGTTACTCCTTTTATCGACCATAAGAAAATCTTCGGGAATAACCCTAAAGTTACCCCTCGAGGAGTTGACTTTCGAGTTTGGCATAGACGTCTCGAATTGATAAAGGGTGATGCTTAGAAGGCTCTTGGTATTCGTGACCTCTTTTGAATTTTTCACTTCTCTTTTACCACTCACCATTGGATGATTGGTGCAGTTGTGTGCTTTTGAAACAAAACAACAAACAACTTCCACCTCCTTTGTGGGATGATAGGGCCCTCATTACTTGACGTGACTACTATCACTGGCCTCCCAACAAATTCCCTGACTTATGATATGAAACCGAATCAGACCTATAAGATAGCTCAAAGGAACTCCTACAGTGAATTTATCAGTCATCATATGGGAAATGAAAACGATCTCATGACTGACGAAGAAAGCGTGGCATTCTTGTACTACTGGTTAAATGCCATCATTTTCTGTTCGAGAAGTGTCCATATGCAAAAGTTGTTTCTTTCTTTGGCTGCTCTTCTGCATGAAGGCCACAAATTCAATTTGGCCAAGTTGATTTTGGGGCATCTATTTGATGAACTTGGACATCTAGTTGATTGTCTTCGAGCCAACTCGTTGATCAATGTGAGAGGCCCCATTTGGCTCCTTCAACTTTGGTTAAATGCTGTGTTTGAAAAGTACATGTAGCAGGATGGGGATAGCGCTCTAGAAAAACAACATATTAAGGGATTTCGATTGGCCCTTTTCAACCAAACTTTGAAAATGCCAACTCGACTGAAGACTTATTCTGGACTGTCTTCTCCCTCTCCTATTCCTGCAAAAGCTTCAACAATAATGACTTGAACTTTACTCCTTTCTTGCATCGAAATTGTGCCCCCCAATGGCTCAAATGCCTTCTCTTCCCTTCTGATGACGAAGAGAATGAAATAGACAACAAATCATAGGCAAATTTTTTTGCTGTTCAGGTAATTCCAATCGAATTACCTCATTATAAAAAAGAGCAATTCAAGAAAACTCTTTATGCCCCTCATTATGTTATTAGGCAACTAGGTTTCTCTCAAGCTATTCCTATACCCATTTCTCGAAACGACAATGCCCTCTATCATATCGAATTTACCTCAAAGAGAAACATTGATTATTGCCTTACAACCAATCAACGACATTGGGACAACTATACTCATCTTCTTCATGAGTGTAGTTTATACATTACTAAATCCTTTGTCGAATGGTGGACCAAGTATTACTCTCAATATAGTCGCACCTTCGACCAAATAAAAGATTCATCAATAAAAGTTATCCTGGTTGTTGAAGGCTCACCGAAGAGGACCTCGAAAAGGAAAATCAAAGCCGTAGCACAACAAAGGCAACCAAAAAAAGAAAATAAAAAAAAGTTTCTAACAAAGCCTCTAAGAAGGTAAACCTTTAATCGAATCTTTTCTGAATTTCTTTTGCCAAACAAACATCTTTGCTTCCTCAAATGAGTTAGATTCAGAAGATTCATCAGAAGCTACTTCATTCCCTCATCTCGTTCAAAAGAAATCCATTCAGATATACTCTTATCAATTTCTAATTTCTTTGAATAAACTTGAAATGTTTATCCTATAAACATGTTTTTATATTCTAGGCTGAGAAGGTTAAACTAGTGGTTGTTCTAACAAAAATTGCTGAAGAGGAAGAGGTTCCCATCTTGACTCCAGCCATTGAAAATCAATCCACATCGAGTCTTCCCACAAAACTTAACCAGCACACTCTCCAATAATTAACCACCGTATTGAGGCTACTGACACATACTCCGACAAAAATGGACTGATAAATTGAGTTTTCTCTCGAATGTCATGTCCCTCTTCAATTTTCTTCCTTAATAAAAAGGTTTACAAAGGTATCAAACAATTGCATCATCATTCAAGATAAATTGCAAGAGACCAAAGAAAAAGTAGCCAAAATTAGAATTAAATCAGAAGAAAATTGCATTGCTCTTCAGTCAATGAAGCAATCATACAAAGAGTATGATTTAAGAATTGCTTAGGTCATCAACACTCAAGTCTATTTCGACAAACGAGAAGAGAAGCTCAAAACAGAACTAGCCCAAATTGGAAAAGAATTGGCTAGAATTCGAGAAAGAAGAGCCGAATTGGCCCAGCCCTTTGCTGTAGTGCAATAGAAGAAACAAGAAATTTTCAAAGAGCTTTGCATAGCATAAACCAAACAAGAGGAGATCAATTAGCAATTTGACAAGGTCCAGAACGAAGAACACGAACTAGCCGAAGAATAATCTGCCTTGGATAGTGAAAGGATTCAACTTTATTCTGAACTTCAAGGACTTTTGGCACCTTTCCTTCCATCAATTTAGAACTCTAAATATTTGTAATTTTTTTATATATCTAATATTGATCTTCCATGCATTGATACTATTTCAAGTATTTTTCATTTATTGACTTAATCATCTTTCCTGAATGGATATCCTTAATTCGATATGCATTCCCGGAATACAAGTCAATCACTTGAAAAGGTCCTTTCCAATTATGGGACCATTTGCCAAGAAACTTCGATTTCTTTTCAATTGGCAATATAACTTTTAACACCAACTCCCCCATACTAAAATACTTATCATTTATTCAACGATTATAATTTCGAGCAATGTTATCTTTCTGCCGAACCATATTCTCAAGTGCTAGAATATGTTCTAAATTCAAGTCATTTAACTCGTCATACATTGCATTCCAATAATCTTTGATTGGCAGGTCATCTTGCCTCATTATTCTTAGGTATTAAGATTAATTTTCAATGGTAAAACTCCATTATGACCATACACCAACTTATAAGGAGAAGTACCTGTTGCACCTTGATGAGTTTGGAAAACTCCAAATGAAATTAGTGATGATCAAACATTATTAATATAACTAACTGCAAAATTATTAATTTGATTTTAATTCATACGTGCTAATTAATAATTTTGTTGCTTGCAGATTTTGCTTCGGGCCGAAAAATAGCAAGCCCAATGAAAAGATAAAATTCAGCATCATGCAAAAGTGTTCAATACATTGGCTGAATTATTGTTATGCATTATTGGGCCTAAAAGTCCTTAAGCCAGCCCAATTGTTTCCTTGAAGTAAGACCAACAAAGCTTGGTCCAAATTGAAAAAATGAGAAAGAGAAAACTTTGCATGCTTCCACGGATACCACCTCCTTCATTTGGTGGAATTCAAATTTTTGTTAAGTAGAGTTAATGCAGACATTAAAAACATGAGAGAGAAATAGCAATTGATTTGATTGCTATCATTAATGACACACGCTACTAAGCAAAAGGGAAGAAGGAAACTAAATTCATTTCATTATCCTTCCTAGTTACATTAAAAGTGTTTCAATTTCTCTCTCTTCTCTTTCCTTGCTCTCATAACTTTCGGTCACTTCACAGAAAAAATGGAAAAAGCAAGTTATCAAATCTTAGGTACTGTAGTGGTGGAGCTACAAGAAAGAAAAAGGCCATTATGCTGATGGCATCAAGAAAAAGAAAATCTGAAGTATGGAGTGGCTAAGATCTTTGCCACAAAAGGGAAGATGTGGTGAAGTAATCTTAAGCCTTCCATACCCGAAAATGGTAGAAATCCATTTCAGTCAGAGGAAGAAGATCCTTGGAAGGATGGCTTGTCTCAACTTTTGATCAACTACCACAGGAGGTAGCAACTATAGCTACGTGGAGGAAGAGGCAGAAGTTAGAGCAGATGGAGTTGTCATCATCAAGAACTCATCAAGGGCTAGGAATCCTTCTTGCAGTGAAAGTCAAGATAGAAGGCCCAGATTGATGAAGATTGGTGACAAGGAAAGACACAGAGGTAATTGCATGTTGGGTTTTACATACAGTTTCCTCTCCTCTCTCTCTGGCCGAACCAGTTTTTGCATGAAGAAGAAGAAGTTTAGCTCGGTTCAAGAGTTTTAACCTTGGAGGCTTCCCCTTCTATAAATAAGGGAGAACAGTCAGGGCTTGAAGCAAGGAAAAGAGTGAAAGCACAGTGTTCCTATAGCTACCCCAGCTAACAGAAGTTCTTCTCCTTCAATGTTCTTCATTTTGTATTTTTCTGTTTAATTTTGTCTGTCTTGAGTCTCATGGAAAAAAGGCAAACATTGAAGTTTGTAAGAAAAAGCCATAGAGCGAAAAAAGGTAGAGTGCACAAAATTAAAAGAAAAAGCCATAGATGTCCTTACAGGTCCTTTGTACATTTGTGTCGTGTTTCATGATTCTGTGGGAATCTCCTTACAAGTTGGGTTAGCACTTAGCAGTTGAAAGCTTGGTAGGTTACCAAGTCAAGTTCAGGATTGGGGTTAGATTCTGGACTTGTCCCGGATAGGAAGGGTAGTTCCTAGGGAGAATTGGTGTATGTAATCATGATCATAGTGAAATTCCATCATTGTTGTGATGGAGACTGGATGTAGGCTGCATTGCACTTAGCAGCTGAACCAGGATACATCTTGGTGTGATTTTTTCTCTCTTCTACTCCATTTCTGTTTCTGCTGCATAGGAGACAAAACTGAAAAATATCTCTTGGTTGGTTACGAGACAAAAAGAAAAAGTCTCTTGACTAGGTATGAAACAAAAACAAGAAATATCTCCTTAAGTATTCTAAAATGATAGCAAGTGTTATTAAGCGAAAAAGGGGCTAAGATTCAACCCCCCTTCTCTTAGCCACTGATAAACCATCACACCTCTTAGTGAGTTTCGGTAATCCCATAATACTTGACTCAAAGTATCATGCCAAGTTTGAGGTTTACGACCAATTTGCTTTTTAATCAAATTGATCAATATTTTATTTGTTGCCTTAACTTGGCCATTAACTTGTGCGTAATATGGAGCTGAAGTAACCATATTAATATTCCTCGAAGCTGCAAAATTCTTAACATGCTGACCTGTAAATATAGTTCCCTGATCAGTGCTTAGAGTTTGGGGAATCCCAAATCGATGAATTATATACTCTTCGATAAAGTCTATAATTTCATTGTTCCCAGCCTCTAATAACGGAACATCTTCGACCTACTTCGTGAAATAATCAATTACCACCAAAATAAACTTATGATTTTTCGACGAAGGTGGGTATATTACTCCAATCAAATCCAAAGCCCAACCTCGAAAAGGCCATGGCTTAATAATTGAATGTAATTCGGAAGCTGGAATCTGTTGTATCACTCCATGTCGTTGGCATTCTTGACATGCTCTCGCATAATCGATGCAATCTTTAATCATAGAAGGACAATAAACATGATTTCATCAAAGTACCCACTTCATTTTCATTCCAGTCTGATAGGCACCGCATATACCTCTATGAACCTCTCCCAAAGCAATATCTTTATCTAACTGACTTAAACATCTAGAAAGACTTCCATCGATGCCTTTTCTATACAACCCATCAGCCATTAACACAAAATTCATTGCTTTCAACTTTACTTTCCTATCAAATCGAATATTAGGATCTTTTAGATACTCAGCAACGGGTTTTCTCCAATCATCAACATCCAACTCATCTAAGACTAAAGCCTCTGTTTCATCAATGGGCACCAAAATCTGACAAACCCTTGCCAACTTTTCTAGCGTTTCAGGGAATACTCTGTATCTTGATGCAATTTGGGCTAACTCATTAGCAATTTCATTCTAAATCCTTGGAATATGAACCAATGAGACTTTTCGAAAAGACGACAGCAACTCCCATGCTATCGATAGATACTTTTGTAACTTCTCATTATTACTTTTGAATTCTTCTGATAACTGCTTTAAAACCAACTGAGAATCCCCAAAGATTTGAATATCTAAAGCCCCTTTATCAACTAAAATTCTGAGACCCAATACTAAAGTTTCATATTCAGCTATATTATTTGAATAAGGGTACTTTAATTCGAAAAGAAACTCTGATGGAACACCTTCCGGTGAAATAACTAAAATTCCTACCCCACCACCATCCTTATGCTTTGAGCCATCAAAATATAACTTCCAATAATCAACTAGTACATCAATTATATTTGCCCCCTGGTCATTGGGATTATTCGAATGATCCACTAGAAAATCCGCAATGACCTAGCCTTTCACAGCCTTTGCCAGAATGTATTGCAAATAGAATTCCATCAAAGCCAACATCCATTTTCCTAATCGGCCTCTTAACATAGCATAGGATAACATGTATTTAACTAAGTCACTCTGTGCAATGTGAGAGTTTTTGCAACCATATAGCACTTTAATTTCGTGCAAGCATAATAAAGAGATAAACGCAGTTTTTCAATGGGTGAGTACCTTGTTTCGATATCAGTTAACACCCTACTAAGATAATAAATAGCTCATTCATGTCCTTTCTTATCGTCTTGAGCCAACATACTATTCATCAATGACGCAATATATAATTTCAAAGGCTCATAAAGATGAACGGTCACCATTACTGGCACTTTGGACAAGTAAGCTTTAATCGACTTGAAAGCCCCCTGATGCTCTTCGGTCTATATAAACTGTGTTTTATTTTTAAGTTTTGCTAGGGGTGCAAATATTCGAGTTTGACCTGAAAGGTTTGATATAAACCTTCTAAGATAATTAACCTTTCCAAGAAAAGATTGCACTTCCTTTTTTAACTTAGGAGGAGGTATCTTTAAGATTGCGTTAGCCTTATTTTTATCAATGGCAATCCTCTTCTTGTAAACTACAAACCCTAGGAAATTTCTTGCAGATACACCAAATGCACATTTAAAGGGATTCATCTTTAATCCTTTTTTCCGCAATGTTTTAAATGCCTACCTCAAATGATCGAGATGCTAATTTACGGAGCTTGACTTAACTATAACATCATCGATATAAACCTCCATAAATTTTCCAATAAACTCATGGAAAATAGTATTCATGGCACGTTGATATGTTGCACCAACATTCTTTAAACTGAATGGCGTAACCACCTATTCATATATTCCTAATGCTCCAGGGCATCGAAAAGCATTTTTGGACACATCATCCTCTGCAATAAAAATCTGGTTATATCTTGAATAACCGTCTATTAAACTCAGGATTTCATTACCCGTAGGAAAATCGATTAACATATCTACTATAAGCATGAAATATTCATCTTTCGGAGTAGCATTATTCAAATCCCAAAAATCAATGCATACTCTCAATTTTCCATTTTTCTTCATTACAGGAACAATATTTGAGACCCATTCCACGTAACATGTAGTTTGAATGAACATTGCTTTAATCAAACGTTCAATCTCTTCTTTAATCTTTTGATTGATTTCAGGAGCAAATCATCGAGGCGATTACTTTACTGGTCGAAAAAATGGTTTTAATGCTAATCGATGTTCTATAAGAGAACGATCGAGACCAGGCATCTCATGATAATCCCAAGTAAAGCAGTCTTTAAATTCATGTAAAAGTCTAAGTAAGTTGGTTCGACATGGTTCTACAAAGTTCTTACGTATGTAAGTGATTCGAATATCATTATCAGATCCCAAGTTAACTTCTTTCAAAGGATCTTGTGACTCAAAACATTTTGTATCTTCATCATCTTTTACTGAATATTTTTCGAAACCCAAAGGCTCCAAATCATAGACGCATTCAAAAGATAAATCAATAGATTCACTAGAATTGAAACATACTTTATCATCAATCATTTCAACAACTGAGTTGTTTTCGATACAATGTACCTCTGCTACATCGATAGCAGTTTGATTGATAAACATTATTAAATCTAGGAAAGCAAAAAGAACCTAGGCCATGATTGAATTCGATCGAAGCAATAGAATCCTTGCTACAAATTGGAAAAGATACAACTACATTTCTAGATGATTCAACTTCATCAGAAGAATCATTTTTATTTTCAATGAAAGAAAAACTACTTAAATAATTTTTTAAAATTACCAGGTAATTCAAGATGTCTTGTTCATCAGCCATGTAAGGACGTCTTCAAATCACCACCTATGTTGAGTAGTCCCAGCCAGTTGGCGGGATATCCAGTTGTGGATAACGAAGCTTCACATTTAACCCTTCTGAAGTTAGGAAACACCCTTCACAGTTGTAAGAAGTGAGCACCTTGTTGACACTCAAAGGCTTCAATTTAGGACTATATACCCTGAAATTGACATGCAATTGTTCGACATACAAATTCGAATCAGCCTTAACCACTTCAGGATTCCCTTCGTCTGTCCATAAAATAATACTTTGATGCATAGTGGAAGGTACTGTCCCGATTCCATGGATCTAGTCACGCCCCAATAAAGCGTTATAGCTGGCCTTCGATGACACCACTACAAAGACAGTGTTTCGATCAGAGGATCCAACTTTTCTAAGGGTAATTAATCCTTTTGCAAGGGTAAAAACTCCGCTATAATCGGTCACAGAGATATTAGTGGGAATCAAATAATTAGGATACTTTCCCACTTTCATCAGCATTCTTTCTGGCAATAAACTAATCACCACTCCTCCATCGACCAAGACTTTGTTAACTATAATCCCACTCATCTCAGCCGTGACATGCAAAGGACAGAGATGAGACTTTTGTTTCTCAGAAGGTCTCTGGAAATAACCTGGCTCATCCTCATATGGAATGAATGAGAAAGCCTCCTTATCATCCATAATATAGTCTTATTAGGGTTCCCCTTATATTCTCCTAAGTACTCAGTCGGAATTATCGAAATGGTACCCACCATTTAATCATCACCCTCTTCAAAGAATTCTTCATCCAAATCAGCCTCTTTCTCCTTAGCAGCTTCTTGAGTAACCACCACTGCCTTACCTTTATCAAGTTTAGCAAGAGATGGAATTTTTTTCGAATACGTCTCCCCATCAGCAGGGAACACAACCCTCGAATGCACAGAAGGAGTTGTCCCCGTGACCTTGTCACCTTGAGCCACCTTTGGTAACTACCGTCCATTTCTTCCTCTTCCCATTTGATTCCCTTTGGCTCGGCCACGTAAATAAGGGTAACAACCTTAAGAAGGTTTTCGATGTCCCCACTTGGATTGCGCTTATATTGGGCATCCGTGTTTTAAAACTCTTGACAGTTTCGGATTTACTGCACACCCAGAGCTTGAGAACGACTTAGAGGCACAACAGCATTTCTCTGAGGGCCTCCAAAACTCTGCCCTTCTACTCTTTGAATTGGATGCTTCGATTGAGCTTGCTCTTCTTTATGAGCTAACTTTTTTTTTCATTCTCTCCTTCTCAAGGATTACTGCACCTTCAGCATCGAAAACTGCATTATATTGAGTACACAAAGATAGGTCCTGATCCTTCAATTTTTGTTGCATCAAGAATTCTAGCAAATAATCTCCCACACCAGGGTAGACTGATCAAACATTAGATTCAAAGTCTCCCAAAGCCACATCAAAGTCATATGACAAGCCAACCATGTTTAATCTGAAATATGGTTCAGCGAAACTGGCTCTACTATTGAAGGGATCAACATCAACCTTCATCTCTTTTCATCGTCAAATTTCAATCGACCTTCCATAATCGCCTCTTGTATCAAGTCCCTGAAACAGACACAATTGTTAGTCAAATGGCTAGTTGCTTGATGAAACTTACAGTAAGGTTCCTTTTAAATCTTTTACCGAAAGTAAAATTCTGCCTTCAGGTAAAATTAATTGTTTATCTTTAAGCAACACATCGAATATTTGATCTGTAAGACCCAGAATCTTTAAAAAGTCTTTCTATGATCAAGTCTCAAATCATATAGTTATTTATAGCCTTAATTTCAGAAATTATTTTATTAAAGATAATTAAGGCAAATTTTGATTTATTGAATTTGAGATAAGTTATGATTATTATCCAATTTTATAATTATTAGATTATTTTCTATATTTAGATTATAAATTTGGCAGTTATGAAATAATAAGGATTTTTATATGATTTGAAGTAAATAATTAATATTTTAAATACTAATACTGCTATTTTAAAAAATAAAGAAATTAAGTGTATTATTTTTAATTTTTGGATTTGGACATTTTGTTGAAAGTAATTTGCAAAATTGATAAGCAGATAGTATTTTCTATATACAATTAGTGTTGAATTTAATTTAGGTTTCAATTATTAGATTATTCCCAATTTTATGTGAAATTATCAAACTAACCCTAACCCTAATTTTTGAAAATGAAACCCTAACCCTAAAAACCCTAACCCGTTACCGTTTCCCATCAGGAGCTGCAGCAGTAG
>NC_029774.3:117132375-117144732 GCF_000817695.3 Arachis duranensis | reverse complement strand
TTGTCGGGTTTCCGCCGTCGAACCCATCCCTACCATCGCTGCTGACCACACGCACAGAGAGAGAGGGTGCGCAAAAAAAAAGGAGCCGCCACGGGGTTGCCGTCGCCGCTGTGGAGGGTCGCCGCCTTCCTCCACCATCACCAAAGATCCATCACCAGAGCTGCTGAGCTCGCTGTATGCTACTGTTGTGTCACCAGAACTGTCCTGGGGTTTTGCCACTCATTCAGATTTTGCTCTATTTTGGGTCAGTGTTGTTGCTATTGTTTTGGCTGCCGAAAAACCTCGATGCCGCCACCTCTGCTACCGAAAACAGTCGCTAATTCTTCTATGATGGAGTTTACCACGAGTTGTCGTCGTTCTGGTCATTGGCTGTGAAGTTGGTGTTACCGGAATCCACCACTGGTGCAACCGCTACTTGGTTCCCTCGAGTTTGAGTTGTTGAGACTGTTCTGAAAGTGGCTTGGAACCAAGGTTTTGGTTGCCAGAATTTTGATTGTTGATTTCGGGTTGAGACGGAAAGGACTCTGTGACGCGTTTGGGCTATGGTTTTGCGTTGAGGTAGGGGCGCTTTCCGAAAACTATAGTTTATTATTGGAATTATTACATATGGATACTAATGTGAGATGTTGTGTATTTGGTGATTGTAATTGCCTTATGTATTATTTGATTGACTCGAATGATTATGGATGTTGGTTTTGGCTGAATTGTTGTACGGCTTTGTGAAATGTATTGAAGTTAATTCTTTAAAGATTCGAAATCTGAGTTTAATCCGTTGAGGATTGATTTGAATTGAGTTAATTATTTTGATGATGTGAAAAGTCGAATGCACTTTTGAATTCAGCCTGGTTTACTTAAATTAACTTGTTTTTGGACAAACGATTTGTTAGTATGTTTTTGGGTACGATTTGTTAGTATGCACTTTTAAATTAACTTTTGAATTCAGCCTTATTTTCCAAGAAGAATAGTATGTTTTTGGGTACGATTCATTCGAAAGAGAATTTTGCTTTGAGGCTGTTTTAAAAAGGTAAAACGGGTTTATGTTTTCTCTATTAAACATAAAGATTGTCCTTTGGAAGAGTTTTCGTGGTTTTGAAAAGGATTTGGATTTCGATTGATGAACCTTATTATTCTGACATTTTAAATAAGCTTCAGAGTATCTTTTGAACTCTAGTTAAACACAATAAAAATGATTCTCTTGGTAGTTTGAAACGCTTCAGATTTAGTCGTGGAATTGAAGCCGGTTTTGTTAAGTAAAGGAAAATGGCTTTGAAAGGGGTGATTGATTTCATGACTCGGTTTAGCTTAGATCCTATTTTATTACTCAAATTGAAAAGCCAAGGTTTTAATGATTTTAAATGAATTTGGCGAAATGAGTTATGTTATTCTCCCCTAAAGACTTGGAACTCTGTCGGAAAACTTTTGTTATAAAATCCCATTGTTGGATGGATGATTTTGAATGCTTAGAAATAAATCCTTAACTTGCCATGGTTTTGGAAGTTTTGGAAAGAGAATGCCGAAAGTGGCTTTGTTTTAAAAAGGGAACTCACCTTGAGTAAATTTGGCTTATGAGCCTGAGATGATTTGAGAAACAAGATTTCTAAAACTAAGGCTGAAAAGAGTTGAAACTCGATTTCAAAGTGAAACGATTTGAGAAAAAGTGATTTATGGCTTAAATGCCGATTTTATGAATTGATGATGTTGAATGTGGAAGTGCTGTTTTATTGTGAGCCGGAATGGCTGTGTATGATTATAAATATTGGTTGGTTCTGGATTGAACCGTGAGCCGGAATGGCTATGTATGATATGAATATTGGCTGGTTCTGGACTGAACCGTGAGCCAGATGGCTAAGATGGATGTTGATCCATGGATGAGATTGAATGCATGTATATACTAAATCATTGGTAAATGTGAATGTTGCACTTCCACTATTGGAGATAAGAGTTTCCCTGGGAGAAAGCAGTGGCTAGACACTACGTGATCCAGGTCGAGACTCGAAGCTCTTTTGACCCTATGTCGTAAGTGTGGCCGGTAACTGTGAAAGTCCCGGATGAGCTCACCCCCTTAAATATTCACCGGTGAGGGTGATGAATATGGATCATGATTATGATCAAGTTTATGATGAGTATAACTCGAGTTAGGGATGTGCGACAGAGGGACAGTCCAATGGTTAGCTACCAGGACTTGTCGGGTTGGCTCTATAACCGACATATGATATCATCAGCCACTAGGGACAGACATGCATCATATGCATCTATATGACATTGTTTGGGTGTGCATATTATACTTGGTTTGCCTATGTGATTAATTGCTAATTGTCCTACTTGCAATACCTGTTTGTTTTTGCTTGAACTTCCTATCTGTGTTTGCATCTGGGACTCTGTTGGTGTGTGGTGATTGGTTGTTGGATTGGATTGTTTGGGCCTAGGGCCGTGGTCGAATTGAGATGGACCGATGGTTGGTTTCGGTTTGGTGTTCCTGGTTTGTAAAAAATATGAAAGGCTATTTTTGTTCAGTATAGATAAACCTTTTGAAAGGCTCTTGATGTTTTTGAGAATTGAACGGTTCCTCTTTCAGAAAAGATTTCCGACTTTACTTTTATTGAAAACCGTTGATTTTTAAAAGAGGCATAAGACGGTTATTAACCACTGGTACGGTTTATCTTCATGTATCCTATTACAGTAATTCCCAAAAACCCTCTACTGAGAACCCTTTCGAGGATGATGTTCTCACCCCCTACATTTTTCCCCTTTCAGGATATGGGCGCATAAGTCACGAAGAGTTTATTTAATTGTTGTTGAGATGCTTTGTATTGCTTTAGATTATTATTTTTGTACCCTCGCTTTTATCTTGCTATATTCATGTATTGCTATATTTAGGGTGTTACATGATCCGATTTTGAAATATTAAAACTGTATTTCTTTCCACTCTTATGTTTTGAATCACTCAATTTATCACCACTCGAGATTTTTCTGAGTAAGGAACAAACATAAGACGGTCCTTTTTTAAGTGCAGCCAAATCGACTTCTGCCTCAAGATCGGATTCTTAACTTGCAGAATCCATTGCTACATAGGATACTTTTTCTTTTCGAGTAAAAGATTTACTTTTCAACTTTCTCTCATCACTCTTATACTTCTCTTTTTCTTTCTTCAGAATCTCAACCTAGCTTACTCTTTCAGCCAAATGTGCCAAATCAGGTATATGAACATTAAGCAACTTCCGACGCCTATAAAATTATAACCCCATAATTGCTATTTTCACTACTTTACTTTAAGGAAGAGACACATAGCATCGACTCCTAGCATTTTTGAAACGGATCTTATAATCATCGATGGTTTCACCATCTTCATGTTTCAAAGCCATTAAGTCAGTAACTACTACGTTCAGTTATCCCGGATAAAATTGGGTATGAAAAGCATTTTCTAACTGTGCCCATATTGTTATCGAATTTGGTCCAAGATTCAAAATCCAAGTAAATGCATTCTTCGTTAACGAAGAAGGAAAGAACTTCATTTTCAAATTTTCATCATTAGCCGAGTTTCCAATCTCGACTAAATATCGAGCAACATGTTGATACAAAATGGGGTTAATTCATGAATTCTATATTGAATCCAACCCTATTGAGGACATCTTCCACAATTCTTGTGACCTGATAACGTTCACCGACTTGATTAGCACGTAATCAAGTCAATACATCATCAGCATTTTGGCCACGAGAAATTAACTGAGGATTTTTCCTGCCCCTAAGAGCATCATTTTCATTTTGAAATAAATTTTCAAAACCCTCATAATTTCCTCCTTCATTTTTCCTTTCGTCTTCATCATAATCGACAATTCGAGTGATTCATTCTACTTGTCTTGTAAGACAATCAAACTTTGTTTCATGATCTGCCATTATGGGATTCACGATTGTGGTCATCTGTTAGGTTAATAAATTGACCAAATCATGATGACTTTCTTCTACATATTGTCAAAATGCTACTACTGAATTAGAAGTATTTGGTGTAGAACTCACATTGAGATCTCGAGAATACTCGAGATATTATTGTGGCATTTGAACATTATTCACTCCACCCACGCCTCCAAATCGAACTAGAGGGTCAAAGTGTAAAATTCGCAAAATTAGTAGATAATTAATCCATAAATTAATTATTATTTAAAGAAATTAAAAATATGAATTTGATAGATTAATAAGATACAACTAATTAAAATAAAAATTTTGATGCTAATTTTAAAGAATTTGGTCTAAGATTGGCCAAACCGGGCGAACTGGGCCCAAGGTCCAGCCCAATATACTTAAGACATGAGTTTCGTCTCACTTCTCCTCCATGCACACAATTAAACATGCTGAAACACATTTGAAGGAGAAAAGTGATTCTCAAAACCTAGTTTAATCTTCAAACCAAGATAACTTTTGATCCGAAGCTCTGATCACCGCACCGATTTCGACCATGCGTCTGCAGTGATGAGCTCTACAAAGCCTGGTAAGAAATTTGGTAAGAAAGCCACATTTCCAGCTCTAACTCTCTCTTCCCCAATTCAAAATTTTATGTTGTTGGTGTTAAGATTTTGAGTTCTTTGATGTTATAAAAACCAATTAGTTTGAGGAAAACGCTTAACCTTGCTTCATTGGTGCTTGGATAAGGTGAGAATCATTGAACCCTAGTGGAATTCTTGATTTATTGTGTTTGGGTATTAAGTTGTTATATTTGAATGTGGTAATGTGGATTAGGTAGTATACATATGTGTAAATTAGAGCTTGATTGTGAATATTGGAGACTTTGTGGAGCTTTGGGTGTCATTGCTTTGGAAAATTTGAACCTTGGGGATGAGTTTTGTGCCTTTTGGTGGTGTCTTTGGGTTATACGAGAAAATCGGCCAAGGTATGATTTTGGTTTCTCGTATTTAAAATATAATATCTTGTGAAAACCTAGGCTAGATGACCTAGGATAAGTTGAATAATGACTTTGGAACATGTTTAGTAATTTTAGTGGACATTAAGTGGATATTTGATGATGTTTGACGGGATTAATGATTCATGATGCAAATGTGGTTTTTGTTGATGAAAAATGATTGATGAATAATCTCTTGGTTGATGATAAATGGTAATGATGACTAAGGATATATGAGACGTGAATAATTGGTAATTGTATGAGTATAATTGAGAATCTTGGATTGAAGTAATTTACATTGGGGTGAGGTTGGTTGTGGTAGAATGTGGGCTGTGGTGGCTATGCTTGGTATGTTGTGGTGCAGGGTTTAGTTGTATTGATGTGGGTAATGAGTTATGTTTTGTGAAAATAGAGGTTTGGAAGATTTTGTAAAAATTTGATTTTTGGCCAAACTTTGGCGAGCCATAGCATGGCTTCCGAACTCCTAAACTCTTTCAAATTTGTTTCATATGAAAATTGGATCCATGAAGTTTACACCGTTCGAAGAATGGATGAAAAATGTTTTGAAACGAAGAAGTTATGTGCATCGAAAGTTCAGTGTGTAAAATGAAAATTCTGACACTTAAACAGCTTTTGGGTTTTCTACATTATCCGCGCACGCATACCCCTATATACGCGGCTGTGTGTTTTTGTTTGGAGTACATGTGTACACGGGTAGGCTCCGGGTACACATCATGGGCCCAAGAAGGCCCTCGCGTATGCGGGGATACGGCTGCGTGCGTGAACGCTTGCCACTATTTACTGTACTCGCGTACGTGGATATGGGATGCATACGCGAGCTAAAGGGAAATGGATTTCCCGCATAGGCGTGATATGGTCCGCATATGCGGGGCCCTATTTTTCAGCAAAAAGGAGATTTTAGTGTTTTAAACATGATTTAAACCTTTAAACCTCTATTTTTACTCTTTTAGCCCCTAAACCTTAGTTGTATGCTTAGTGATGAGGTGAAGTTAGGAAGGGATGGTAGCTTGAAAGAGAAGAAAACTTGAAAATATGATGAATCATGGTTGAGAAATGTGAAAGTGTTGTGCAATTGATGAATATTTGGTCATAATGATATTGAGTGAATAAATACGAATGATTGTGAGTTAATATAATGATTGAGATTTTGTTCATGATGAGAATGTATGAGTTCTCTTTGTTGTAAGGTGTGTCGAGCACTATATCCCATGAGTGTGACGGGCACTATATCCCGAGAGCGTGGCGGGTGTTATATCCCAAGAGTGTGGGAGCATCTTACCCTGGGAAGTGTGTCAGACACTATATCCCATGAGTGTGACGGACACTATATCCCGATAGGGTGGCAGGCGCTATATCCCAAGATCGTGGGAACACTTTGTCCCAGAAAATGCGACTGGCACTATATCCCATGAGTGTGACGGGCACTATATCCCGAGAGTGTGACGGGCACTATATCCCAAGAGTTTGGAGGCATGTCAGAGAGATAATATCCAGGTTAGCTATCGGATGTGTTGGGTTCTGGCGATATAACCGACACATGAGCTAACGGCCAATAGGATAAACATACATCATATGCATATGTGTGCTTTGTTTGCTACCTGCCGTATCTGTATTCTACTTATGTTTGCTTTGTTTGCTTTGTTTGCCTGTGTGGATCTACGGGTGTTTTGGAAGATGGTGGAGGAAGGGGGAATAGTTGAGGGTTTTAGTTAGAACTTGGTTAAGTTTAAGAACCTTAGAGAACCACCCTGATTTTATGATTTTCTGTTGTAGTTCTTTAAGATTTATAATTTGAATGTCGGCATTCTAGGATTGTCTCTGGCTTTCCTAGGACCTTATATCTTATGTATGCGGCACCTTTACCATACTGAGAACCCTAGGTTCTCATTCCATACATATATTTATGATTTTCAGATGCAGGTCAAGGGGCCCCTCGCTAGGCGTCTGAAGTTCTCTGCAGTGAAGTGGATCTTTTGGGAGATATTATATTTTATTTGGTTTAGATATATGCTCCTGTATAAAACCCTCCTTATGTATATATATGTTTTACTTAGCTTTGCAAGCTGAGTTCAGAGCTTGATATTTTGTACCTTGACTCTCTACTCTTGTTATTTACATATATATGTTAGTGTACATTAGTTTTCTTTGTGCATAAGTTATCCTTATTCTTGAGCAATGCGCTTTTAATTTTGCGATTTTGTTTTACCTATTCTTCAAGGCTCCTCGTATATTATATTCTTTCAAATATATATATTAAAGGTCGTAATACTACATCACCTTTATTTTACGACTTAAGCATAAAGCTCTGTACAATAGAGTATTACACAAAGCCACTTATTGGTGGCTTATATCCTAGAAGAAGGCCATAAGGAGGCCAACCAGCGGTTACTTAAGGTTGTGTTGGTAGTGGATTACCATGTGGGCGAGTATTACGCCCACTATTTTCTGCCTGTACACTGGTAACCACCACACTTTCACCTACTACCACACCTTCCGAACATGAAGTAACGTTTGAAGTTTGGGCACCTACTGGTGCACTATCATTTGTGGATGAACCACCATTAGCATTCGAAACTTCATCTGCCATTTGTACAATCCTTCCACTTCTTAATCGCATACACTATGACTAATCATTTGACACACTTAATTTTAAAAATGTTCCACTGGGTGTGCCAATTTGTTTTGTCAATTTTTAGTAAATCGAAAAATTGTTCGATATTTAATGGTTTGAAAGCGAAACCTACTCCTCTTTGCGAGTACCAGTTTTTTCAAAGTGCACCAAAGACCTTTCAATTGGACAAAAACTTTCTGAAAGCAGTAAATAAAGACTTTGAAAATAAATTAACCGAACTTGAAATGATTTGCATTAAATTTAAATAAAGCAGTAAAATACTTTCGATTGGATCAAAGGACTTTTGAAATGGAAAAATAAAAGTGCTGAAGTGTAAATTCGACAAGAATATTAAATGTTGCTTGAAAAATTAACTTGCTTGAAAAATAAAGTTTGCAAAAAATGTAAATGAAAAGTAAAAACAAGTAGAAAGAATCCTACAAAAAATTAACTTGAAGAAGACTCAGAAATTTGCTGGGATGTGAGCATGCGTGAGTAATTTCTGAAGCAAAGTTCCAATCCTTGTACCTTCGAGCATTCTTCTATTTATAAAAATCATTGACCAATCAGATTAAAGTGTAACTCCCACGTTTACTAATTCATAGGTAACCGTTTCCGTTTCTTTCGCTGGACAGAGGTAACGTTAAAAAAAAACCCTCAAATCTTGAAACCTTCGATTCAACATGTTGATCAGGTTGTTGGGTGGCAATTCTTGCTCGATTTTCTTTGCCAAAGGACTCTTCTCCTTCGATATTGACTTATCTTCAAAAAACACACGCCTATTGACTCTCAAATGCTACTTCTTTCGAAATAAATTATTTTCGACTAACAGTATTTTGATATTATAAGTTCATTTTATGTATAAAATCAACGGTAAAAGTGTTTGGGATCCTAAACGAAATTAACGGTGACTGTTTAAACGCATAAAATTGAAACAAAATTGGATAATAATTATTTTTCTTTTTATTTTCTTAAAAAAAGAAATATTTGTTAAAATTTCTCTCAGACAATATTAAATTTGTTTGTTAATGTACCATATTTTTTAAAATTTATTATCCAAATATTACTATTTTAAAATTAGTTATTCAAATGTCACTTTTGTTAAGATGACCATTAATTTGTTATTTTATTTTTAATTATAATTGTTTATAATAATATTAAAAATGTGGCACTTAAATAATAATTAATCATTAAAAGAAGATTCCATTCATTTAGAAAAGAATCGAATACAATACTTTATATATTTTTTGTTAGTCTATTGATTTTTGGATATTCATGAAGAAGTGGGAAAATTCAGACATCAAATATTGATTAAAAAAATAAAAATAATAAAAAATTAACTTTTAATTAATATTATGCAATATTTTTTATTATGAAAATATTTTTTAATTTAAATTTTTTTAGAATTTAAATTTTATAATTTAGAATTTAAAATAGTTATCTATCAGATAGTGATAATCTGCAGCAACGAACCTAACTATAGGTGGGCACGGAGATGATAAATATAAAAATATGGAAACAATTTTTTAAATACAATTAATTTATATTGATCGAAAAATAATTAACTCATAGTTCGGCTCATAATCAATGTTCTGAGAACCGGACCGGACCGGCCGGTTCAACCGGGTTAATCGGAAACCGGTCCCCTAGTCGGTCCGGTCCACATGAAAAACCGCCCTGCAAAAAATCGGTGAAAAAACCGGCCGAACCAGTGGTTAACCGGCGAACCGAGTGAACCGGCCCGGTTTTTGTCAACGCCGGTTCTCTCCCAGCCCCCTGAAAACGGCGTCGTATTAACTTAAAAAAAAAAAAAATTAAAACAGCCAATATCTGAAGCTGCTTCCCCCTTCCCTTCGACATTTCCCATTTTCCCCCAAATCTCCAAAACTAACCTAAAGCCAAAATCCCTTCACCTTTGTTTCGAAGACAGCCACCCTAATCGGAGCTGCAGACGGCGGAGGTGGTCGTCTTGTCTGCGTCGAGGCTGGAGTCGCGGGTCGTGGGTCACCGTCGCTCGTCGTCTTCTCTGCTTCCAGGGTCGCTCACCGTCGCTCGTCCATCACTGGTCGTCTTCTCTGCTTCGTGCTCGCTTACCGTCGCTGGTCGTCTTCTCTCCTTCGAGGTTAGTTCGTTCTGGCCTCTGGGTTGAACCAGTTTAAGGCTTCTGATGTTAGGTTAGTTCGCCGCGAAGGACTGCTCCGTCGTCATCGCCGCCTCATTCTCGTCATCGAAACGCCTCTGTCTCCGAGCCATCTCTCTCTCTCTCTCTGTGTTGAGCACCACTCTCAGTGCGTAGTGCGAACGTACCCTTGCCGCCGTGGACTTTGCCGTCGCCGTGAGTTCTTCAATCTTCGCCGTTCTTCAACATCTTCTTCATGCTCTTCTTTATTTTCACTGATTTCCTCCCTTTTTCACTTTAGTTTTTTATTTGTTTCCTCTGTTGTGGGTGGAACGAGTTATTGATTTTTCATTTTTTTTTGTTATTTTTATTTATTTTGATTTCCTCCCTTTTTCACTACATTGTTTATGTTGAAGATGGCCGATCCGTCACTCACTAAAAAATTCAAGATCTCATTGCCGTCACTCACTAAATATTTGTTTTCAATTATTTTTAATAATATTGATTCTGTTATTCTGAGTTGCTGGGTTTACTATTTTGAGTTACTGAGTTAGTATAATACTGATTTTGTGATTCTGGGTGCGTGGGATTAATATTCTGAATTGCTGCTTGTTTGAGTTAATTTTGTTGATGGTTAGTTTCTGAATTGCTGCTTTTTGTTTGAGTTAATTTTGTTTGAGTTAGTATAATACTATTGTTTGAGACTAATTGATTATGGAGGTTGATTTGGTTGAATTTGTGTGAATTGTGTTGTTTTGTTTTGTTTTGTTTGGATGGTGCAGGCTGAAATTCAAGGAGCATATGCAGTACTGGAGTAGATAAGCAAGCTTGCCAAGGTTCAGAAAAAGGTCTCTGAAGTTAAGAGTGTCATGATTTAGAATATTGAAAAGGCTGTAGAAACGTGAGAACTTTGTTTCAATTAGATATGCAGTTTTATTTTTCCCATAGTATCTATTGATTTGCCAGATTTGGTTTTGAAACTTTAATCAAAATAAAACAGGAAACTTTAGTTTTGTATGTAGCTTAGCCAACTAATTTAGAAAAAAGGAAGCCTTTGGAGGAACAGGGCCAGGTGGAGCAAGAAATATTGCAATTAGTTGTTGATGGTTAGTTTCTGAATTGCTGCTTTTTGTTTGAGTTAATTTTGTTTGAGTTAGTATAATACTATTGTTTGAGACTAATTTGGTATATTTAAAATTATATATTGAATTTTTATATAATTTTAGTGTATATTTAATTAAACCGGTTCGACCACGGTTCGACCCCGGTCGGACCATTGAACCATTGAACCAGTTGCTTGACCGGTTCGATGATCGGTCCGGTTTTCATAACCTTGCTCATAATTTAAACTAAAAAAGCAACAAAAAACCACAATAATTACCGGTACTGGACTAACCCCAGCAAGCATGACGCAAGCTCTTGCACACATTCAACTTATGATGCGTTTGTCGCACATAATTAGGGCCGAAAGTGAATCGAATTGAATCGAATTAGACTAAATTTAATTTTTACTTATGAAACTGAAGTTTAATTCACGGCTCGATTTATTAACAATTGAATCTATTTTATAAGCTTAAGTTCAACTCAACAAAAGTTTATGAGTTGGCTCAAATATTAGGAACATAATTTATAATTTTATATTATTTGACTTATTTAATTTATAAGCTCAATTCTAAGCTTAAATTCTAGTCAGTGATATAACATTTTAAATAGCACTCTTTCGACTTGTCATGATTTTGTAAATATCTTTTATGACATTGTTCATGGCAATCTGCCAACGTTTGTCCAAGGCTCTTAGATTCTATAATATGATTTTGAATAACGCTAGTTTTTTTTATTATGTTAAAATATTTTGGTTGAATTTAATTAATAAAAATTTTTTATATATAGTACAATTAGTGATAGACTCAAAAAATTTATGTTGAAAGGCAAAAATAATACACATTACTATCAAAATATATATTAATTTATATTTAAAAATATAAAAGTGCATATTAATTAGTCGAATACAAAAAAAAATCAAAAATTACATTAGCTGCTAACTTTTTTCGCTTCAAATTTTAAAGGTACTTCTTTTTTTGTTTTCATATTTTGAAAATGTTGAATAACTGTTTCACTATCAACTTGATTGAATGCATCTCTTTTTGTCATTTGGATCATAATTTGAAAATTTGAGTTGTTCTCCAAGATCAGTTACCAGACTTTTCATATTGAATTCTAAGAACTTTTTTTTAGAAGAGACTAATGGAGTGACTTCAGATTCTAGTGGTAGCTTTCTTTTGAAATATTTTTTCATTACTATTTCTAAAAATAAAAAATATATATTCTAAATTAGTAAATTGATCAATTCACTTTAAAAATTTATATGCAATATAATTACATATAATAGAATAGAACGAAAGATAAACAAATAAATAATAAGGATCACTAAATTGAGAATAAAATAAAATATATAAATTTATGAAGAGAATAAAAAAATAGATTAATACCTAAACTATAATTGTTTGAATTAAAATTTGCAAAATTGAAAATATCAAAAAGAGAAACAATGAAATTGAAAGATACATAGAGTCATAGAGAGCAATATAAAGCAAATAGAGAATTTAAAATTTACCTTTTGATGAAGAGAAGATGACTACTAGACAAGGAATAGAAAAAAAAGGTTGAAAATATGAAACTAAGAAAATGGTTTAAGAGAATAAATGAGTGACGGTT
>NC_029774.3:117119278-117131949 GCF_000817695.3 Arachis duranensis | reverse complement strand
TAAATTTATTTAAAATATTAGAGACAAAATAAAAAATATTTAGTGATAATTTTTATTACACAAATAAAAAATATTAAAAATAAAATTAAATAAATTAAAAATATTAAAAATAAAATGAAATAAAATTAAATATTATGAATATTTTTTAAAAACAAATTAAATAGTATATTTTACCCTATTCTTTAATATTATTTGCTCAACCACCACACCAAAATGATTATATTCATTGCTCGCTCAGGGGAAAAAAGCGTTGTTTTAGGAGTTGTTTATTATTTCGGTTAAATTTGAGTAGCTAATTGGTTGTTAGCTAATACTAAATATGGGTTGACGATTAAAGAAGTGAAAAGTTACCTGACTTGGAAAATCTTTTTTATCGGATGTCTCCGAAGGGACGACTTGGAAAATCTTGAAAACACTATGAATGCATGGTATGCCCTGTATAACGGTATTGGGGTAAGAAAAAATATATTACAGTCTAGCTATACATTTAAAATTTTTTAACAATTAAGTACAATTAAGTTAATAGGAACTCAATAAAAATCACTTTTATTATATTAGCGCATACAAATACGCGCTTAGCGTAAATATATTTTTGTTTATCTTTGTATTTTTTTCGTATTTTTTTTCGTTTTCTTCTTTGCATATTTCTTTCGATCATCGTTATTTTATTGCTGTTATTATTGTTGCATTTTTTTTCTCCTTTTAATTAAAGTTCATTTGGATCCAAAAATAAATTTAATGTGTTTTTGTTAATAATTAAGTCTTTTTAACTGTTTGTTTAAAATTGAACTAATTTTGGTTTATTTATAAATTAATTGCAGTTCATTTGATACTTCTGATAAATATTGACCAAAATTTTTATTCTTTAAGTAATTTCGGTTCATTTTTTAGTTTAATTGAGGTTCATTTGGATCCACAAATAAATTGTATGTGTTTTTGTTGATAATTGAGTCTTTTTGACTGCTTGTTCAAAACTGAACTAATTTCGGTTCATTTGTATGTTAATTGAGGTTCACCTGATGCTGCTGATAAGTATTGACCAAATTTTTTTTCTTAAGTAATTTCGGTTCATTTCTTAGTTTAATTGAGGTTCATTTTGATCCAAAAATAATTTGGATGTATTTTTGTTAATGATTGAGTCTTTTTGACTGCTTGTTCAAAACTGAACTAATTTCGATTCATTTGGGAATTAATTGAGGTTCACTTGATGCTGATGTTAAGTATTGACCAAGTTTTTTATTCCTTAAGTAATTTCGATTCATTTCTTAGTTTATTTGAGGTTTATTTGGATCCAAAAATGAATTCAATGTGTTTTTGTTGATGACTGAGTCTTTTTGACTATTTGTTTAAAATTGAACTAATTGAATGGAATGGTGTGAAATCTAATGCAATTGAATAAAGTGATAATGAATAATTTCATTCTTCTTTGCTAACAAATTTGGTCAATACTTATAAACAACATCAAGTGAATCTCAATTAGTATGCAAATGTACTGAAATTAGTTCAGATTTAAACAAACATTCAAAAAGACTTAATTATTAACAAAAACATATCGAATTCATTTTTGAATACAAATGAAGCACAATTAAACTAAGAAATGAACCGAAATTACTTAAGGAATAAAAAAATTGGTCAATACTTATCAGTCGCATCAAGTGTACTTCAATTAACACACAAATAAACCGAAATAAACTAAGAAATAAACCAAAATTATTTAACGATGGTATCAGAGAAAATTAAAATCAATAAAGATGTTAGCAAAATATTAGATTTATTAATGATGACGATAACGAAAGAGAAAGATAAAAAATAAAAAGAAAAGAAGAAGACGCAACATCGAAGGAGGAGGAGGAGGAAGAGGAGGAGGAGGAACTTGGTACGAGAATTTAGAAGAAGAAAAATGAGAGAGAAAGAGATCTAATGATGACGATAACAAAAAAGAAAGATAAAAAATAAAAAGAAAAGAAGAAGACGCAACATCGAAGGAGGAGGAGGAGGAGGAACTTGCGTACGAGAATTTAGAAGAAGAAAAATGAGAGAGAAAGAGAAAGAAAAAAAAAGGGTGCGTGATTTAAAAAGTAATTATAATAATTTAGTTAGACTTAATTAAGTATTTTGCTTGAATGCAGAACTTTATTCATAAAATTATTGAATATAGTTATTTATAAACATGATATGAGAGACAAGTACAATAACATAAGTAGTTTTTATTTTAAACATATTAACTAGTATTGATAATTTTTTCCATCAATGTGGGGAAATTAATCCTTTAACACTGTATGATATTTTTTCCTTTCATGGTTATTATGGAATTTATATTTTATATCTCTTCAGAAGTATTATTTTAATAATACTGAATATATTGAGTTGTTTAATAATGATTTTATTTAACAAATTAAGTTACTAGAAATTTATTAATTTATTCAAATAATATGAAGATGTTTATAATTAAATATGATGATCAGGTGTCCAGAATTCAATTTGCTTATATTGTCTTGGATAGATAGAAAGAAAATAATTACAATTAGTTAGTTATAATCGCGCATATATATAATTGTCTATGATCACAATTTTTAATTTATAGTCACAATTTTTTTATTATGACTTATTTTGTCGTGATCATAAATTTATAGTTATAATTGTTTTATCTATGATTACAGTTTTTATGGTTACGGTTGCAGTGCTTAAATTCTAACATTTTAAGCTATGTTTTTTTTTTACTGTGACCATAGATTATTCTATAATCAGATGTAAAAACCGTAATTATAGTCTAATCTATGGTCACGATTTTAGCGTGACAATAACTTATTTATGGTCATTCTATTTTAAAACTGTAATTATAGATTAGGCTATTGTCACCCTTTTATAAAGCTGTGACCATATGATGATTTATGGTCACAGTTTTATCATGATCATAGTTTACCTATGGTCACCTTATTTTAAAATCGTGACCATAACTCACTCTATGGTCACCCTTTAAAAAAACCGTGACCGTAGCTTATCTATGGTCATCCTATTTTAAAACTATGACCATAGTTTACTCTATAACCACTCCTATTTTAAACCATGATCATAACTCATTCTATGGTCACTCTTTTGAAAAACCGTGACAATAGCCTTATTTTTGGTTACCCTATTTTAAAACCGTGACCATAACTTATCTATGATTACCCTATTTTGACAATAGCTTACTCTGTTTTCTGATATTTACTTTTTTTAAAAGTATAATCATATCCCAAAATTATGATAATCACAAAATAAGTCTAAAAAAGAGAAATTCAAAAAATCTAAATCATAAAATTTAAATTATAAGCTAGATATATTTTTAGTCCAAACAACACAATTTAAAATAGGACGTAATTTATTCATTACATGTAATACTAATACCGGATAAGTCTCTTAAAAAAAGTACAAAAGACGTAAAAATATTACATTTAGATAATTAAAGTATATATGAAACCCATTCCATCTCATATTTTTATGAAAAATAATATTTTTTTCACATCAAATTTTTCTGCTAACAAAAGAAATAAATATGTTAAAATAGAGTAAAATTATTTTTGATGATACAATACAGTTGAGTAATGAATATGTGACACATATTTAACAAGTCAATCAACATTAGAAAAGACTATATTAACAAGTTAATTAATAATAGAAAGGTATCTATAAAAAAATTCATTGACAATGAAAGAAAAAAAAGGTGATACTGATCACAATCAACAACACATCTAAATGAAAGTTTTAAGACCAAACCATCAAAAAGTTTTGAACATCATGCATAGTAAAATTTTAGTAGGACAATGAGAAATAAACTAAAAAAAAATACCACAAATTAGACTATTTTACTCACATAATTATAAAGGTACTCATCCAGACAATACAATATAAATAATGCCAAATCAACTTTAAGACTAAAATCAGTACACATATTCTATAAAAAATGGTTAACAGCCCACCATTAATTTTTTATATCAACTAGTCAACTACAAACATAATTAAAAGGTACTCAACTAGCATTAACTTGTATATACATAAAACTTTGATTTGCTTTTTATTTATGAATGATAATTATAAATTTATAGAATATGAAACTTTGATTTACTTTTATTTATGAATTATAATTTTTTTTGAAAATTAAATTAAGAAGCTTATCTACAATTTAATAGTTTTTAGTCTTTTTTATTTTTTCATATTAATGTTTATATAACTTACAGGTACATAATTAAATTTCTTGATATAAGATATGTATTTTGATTGTATTGTTTTATTTTTCTGTATATTTTTAAATTTGGAAGCCTCTTTAACTTACGACGGCAATTTTGACGACAACAACGACGTGCAAGGATCCCTCCGGTGGCACATGGATTATGACGACTTCCTCTCTCTCTCGCATTTGACTTGACGACGTTCTTCTCTCTCAACGTCTTCTTCCTCTTCTTCTCGGTTCTGACAATGACAACGGCAACGACAACACCCAACTTTGCCGGCGTCACCACGTTCCTCTCTTCTTCTTCGTGCTCCCTCTCTTTCTCTTTTCTTCCTTCCTTTCTTTCTTTCTAACTGGGGTAAAGAGATGAGTGACGGATACAATTGTGAGGGTTAGTGTGTGTTTTGAATTTTAAAGTTAGGATTTGATAATTTTAATCAAATTAAGATACAGAGTATTAATTTAAAATCTAATTTAATCCTT
Organism: Arachis duranensis; assembly: GCF_000817695.3. Taxonomy (NCBI): domain Eukaryota; kingdom Viridiplantae; phylum Streptophyta; class Magnoliopsida; order Fabales; family Fabaceae; genus Arachis; species Arachis duranensis. Next base: position 117,127,256 of record NC_029774.3, on the reverse strand, counting down.
TAAAAATATTTTAAAAATATTATTTAATTATCAATTTGCTAATTAATTTTTAATCAAGTACTCTAATTTAAAATTTTAATATTTAAATTAAATTATATAAAATTTTTATTAGTTTTCAATTATTAAAATTTTTAAATTTTAAATATATGAAATATCCAAAATCATAAAATTATATAAAAACCTTAATTAATTTAAATTCAAATGATCAAAACATGATTTAGTTATAAAAATATTCTTGAATAATAATTAGGATTAGGATTACGGTTAGGATCGGATTAGGATAGTATAAAAATTTTAATAAAATTAGAAGGTAATATAATAATTGAAAATCAATCATAATTTACTTCAATTATTTTAAAAATATAATATTTATTTGTCATCTTATTAATTAGTTTTATGTTTTAAATATTTTTTTACTTTAAAGTTAATAGTATTCTACTTAATCTTTTATTTATAAAATTAGATTTAAAATTGTAATATTTAAAATAAATCATATAAATTTGTTATTAGCTTTCAATTATTAAAACTTTTAAATTTTAAATATATGAAATACCCAAAATTATAAAAAATTTATAAAAATCTTAATTAATTTAAATTCAAATTTTCAAAATCTGATTTAGTTACAAATTTATTCTTGAATAGTAATTAGGGTTAGGGTTAGTTAGGACTAGGATAATATAAAGATTTTAATAAAATTAGAAGGTAAAATAATAATTGAAAATCAACTATAATTTACTTAATTTATTTTAAAAATATAATATTTATTTGTCAACTTATTAATTAGCTTTAAGTTTTAAATAATTTTTCAATTTAAAGTTAATAGTATTTTACTTAATTTTTTGTTTATAAAATTAAATTTATAATTTTAATATTTAGAATAAATCATATAAAATTCTCATTAATTTTAAATTATTAAAATTTTTAAATTTTAGAAGATACAATAGTAATTAAAAATCAATAATAATTTATTTAAATTATTTTAAAAATATAATATTTATTTGTCAATTTATTAATTAATTTTAAGTTTTAAATAATTTTTTAATTTAACTTTAAAGTATTCTACTTAATTTTTTTATTTATAAAATTAAATTTTAATTTTTAATATTTAAATTAAATCATATAAAATTCTCATTAGTTTTTAATTAGTAAAATTTTTAAATTTTAAATATATGAAATATTGTAAATCATAAAAAATATATAAGAACCTTAAGGTCCTGAGAATGCTAGAGGCAATGCTAGAACGCCGACACTCAGATTATAGAGCTTAAAGTATTAAACTGAAGTCATAAAAGGTAGTTTTCTAAGACTATTTAAACCTAACTTAACTTAGTCTTAAATCTAAGTCCCATACTGCCATTCCTCCATACATCCAACTCCATCATGCATTTCACAAACAAATAAACAGATAAAGACAAGCACAAGAAGGTTACAAGTACTGCAGGTAACAAATATACATTTAACATTGTCGGTACATTTAGGTACACTTAGCTAGAGCACAAGCAAGTAATTCAAATAATATGCATATGATGCATACCTGTCCTATGGCTGATGAGGCTCATCTATCGGTTATCCAGCCAACCTGACAAGTCCGAAAATCTTAGATTGTCCCCTGATATGCATCCCCAAAAGTCTATGCATATCTTTTTCTCAAATAAACAATATTGCTCAATGGGGGTTACATTCGCGGGAATTTATAGTGCCCGGTCACACTTACGTCGTAGGGTCAACAGAGTATCGAGCTTTCAACTGGGTACACGTGGTGGCAAGCCACGACACTTTATCCAGAAAATCTCGTATCTCAGATTATTAAATTATTTAAGCCAAATTTCATACATAGTCTTTCATCGAAATACCCAGTCAAGTATCATATATAACTTGTCCATAACATCTTATAATCAATTCATCACTTTTCAACTTTACTTCACCTTCAAGTTATCCCCATTTCCTAATTTCATCTAATTATCAGGTTTAACTCTATTATTTATGATCAATGGAATGAAAATGGAGGATTAGAGGTTTAAAATACAGTTTAAACGTTAAAAGTCACGTTTTGCTGAAATAGGGTCCGCGCGTGTAGCTCACGCGTGCCTCCCCTTGTCACGCGTACGCGTAGATAGATACCTCATGTCACGCGTACACGTGGGTCATGCGTACGCATGGGCATGCTTGCGAATCCATCACGCGTACGCATAGAGCTATTTGCGTCGTGCAACCAAAGTTTACATTCCATGCGTACGCGTGGACGTACGTCTTTTTAAAAACAGCATCAGGTCACCAAAGAGCTGCAAACCTTGCAAATTTTCAGCAGCATAACCACATATTTGTCATCCAAACTTCTGACGGGCATAACTCAATTGTTTTAAATCGTTTTTCTTCTGTTCTTTGAACGGCATAAACATCACGAACCTTATTTTCATTTTAAAATAAGTTGGGAACAAATTGAAAGATCGGAAGCCAAATTATGCCTCGCTGAAAATCGGCCAAAACCAACCTTTGCAAAAATATTCAAACCTCAATTTTCAATTAAAACTCTATTCCATTCCTTGTTAAATATGCCAAATCTAACACCATATACCAATAACAAAATTCAACACAACTTTGCACCATTTATAAACCACCAACCATCAATATTATATATATATATATATATATATCAACAAAACCATCAAGCCTTCAATCAATATGCATGTAACCTATAAAATCACCAACGTAGCCATATCTTATTACTCATTTCTCATTGGAATGTCCACATAATAATAATCTCTACTATACAATTAAACCATATCATAGACATCAAGTATGCTAAGCATTGTACCATTCCGTGCAATTCAACTTATCCTATGGTCATCTAGCCTAAGTTTTCACAGAACATTATATATTAAATGCAAGAAACCTAAACCATACCTTGGTCGATTTCCATGAAACAACCAAAGCAATTTATTCAAAATCAAGGCAGCCCCTCAAAACTCAACAATCTCTAAGCTCAGCTTTCTCCAAGTTCTAATATTCACAATTCCAAGCTCCAATTATTTATTTTCAACCTAATACACATTTATAACACATATATATCCAATTTAATACTCAAAGATCAAATTCAATAAAATTAAAATAGAATTATTGAATCCTCACCTTACCCAAGCTTCACATAAGTAAGAGTGAACGTTTCTCTCAAACTAATTGGATCCTAAAATATCAGAAATCAAAGAAATTTAACATTTCTACTCAAAATTTGAAAATTGGGAGAAAGAAGAGGCTGAGGTGAAATAGCAAGTTACTTATGAAATTATTCTGATAGAAACATAGAGCTCGACACGGTGAATGCGTGGCCTTAAACGATGCGGCGATCGGAGCTCAGACAGAGAAGTTACGGGGATCGGAAACCACCGTAAGGGTTTCGGTAAAGTTTCGTTTCTCTTCTCCCCTAAGTGTGCTTTAGTTTCATTTCTATTGAAATGAAGGGGATGAAAGGTTTGGGTTCATTTATAAGGGCTGGTCTGGTTGGACCAACGGCTCGATACGGCCCCGGTTCAACCAGTTTGGTCTATTCGGTCCAATCTTGGACCGATTTCTTCGAAATTATTGTCAAAATTCTTGTTTTGATGAGCTATATCTTAATTTGATATAATATTTGCATTTCTAATCTTCCTTATTAAAAACTAATTTATTGAATAATTATCACCTAATTTATCAGGGTTTACATCCTACCCACCTAACAAAGAATTTTGTCCTCAAAATTAAAATTCAGTTACCTGAAAAGAGATGTGTGTAGTCCTTTCGCATATCTGATTCAAGTTCCCAAGTATGTTCCTCAATACTAGCTCGACTCCAAGCTACTTTTACTAATGATACTTTTTTCCCGCATAATCGTTTAGCTGGTGTCGTCAATTCTCACCAGAATTACTGGGAGTGTTGGATCTTCTCTTACCTGAATCGGGTCCGGTTCCAGAATATGACTTGCGTCAGGAGTATACTTCCAAAGCTGTGATACATGAAACACGTCGTGTAAGTTCGAAAAATACGGCAGTAAGGCAATTCTATAAGCCACTTGCCCAAGATTCAGTTCCTTAGTCTTAATAGCTCTTCCTACTCCAGTGGTTAGTGTAACTTTCAGAAGGACATGCTCCCCTTCTTGAAATTCCAAAGGCTTTTGCCTTTGATCAGCATAGCTCTTCTGACGGCTCTGTGCTATAAGCATTCGACTACGAATCTTCTTTATCTGTTAAGTAGTTTTAGCTATCATCTCAGGCCCTCACAAACTTCTTTCTTCAGTTTCGTACCGACATAGCGTAGATTGACATTTCCTACCATACAGAGCCTCATATAGAGCCATTCCGATGCTTGCATGGTAGCTATTGTGATAAGCAAACTCCACTAATAGCATATACCAATCCCAGCTCACCGGCTGGTCCAAAACACAACCCCTTAACATATCCTCTAAGGTCTGGATAGTTCTCTCTGACTAACCTTCTGCTGAGGGTGATATGCAGTACTCAGACTCAATTGAGTTCCAAATGCACACTGAAAGGCTCCCCAGAACCTTGATGTGAAATGAGGATCTCTGTCAGATATAATGGTAGAAGGCACGCCATGCAACTTGACAAACTCTTTAATATATATTCGAGCTGATTCTTCCATTGTGCAACTTATGCGAATTTGGAAAAAGTGAGCTAATTTTATCAGTCAATCCACAACCACCCAAATAGCGTCACAACCAGATCGGGTTCTAGGCAAACCTGTCACAAAATTCATTGCGATACTCTCCCATTTCCATTGTGGAATCTCTAAAGGCTGAAGGGTTCCTGATGGTCTCTGATGCTCAATCTTAATCTTTTGACACATTAAACATTTAGATACATGCAATACGACATCATTCTTCATCCCTGGCCACCAGAACATCGCTTTCATATCCTGATACATTTTGGTGCTTCCTAGATGAATTGAAAACCTGCTCTTATGAGCTTCCTTCAAGATACTTTGTCGTAGGTCTCCGACATCTAGCACAACGATCCAGTTTTTGCACCTTCACAAACCATTCTGACCTTCTGACACTCTCCACTATTTTTCCTGTTCAACTGCCGGTAATACCTTACGTAATGCTTCACTATCTTGATGAGCCTTCAGATGTTCTGATTTAAAATCACTTAAAATCTGCAACTGACTCAATCACAGAATTCTAGATTCTTCTCTAACTCTCAATTTCAAACCTTGAAATGCCTTCAGTAACTCTTCTTCCCATAGCATCGTCCAAACTACATATAAAGACTTTCGACTCAAGGCGTCCACCACAACGTTCGCTTTTTCAGGATGGTAATTCAATTCAAAATCATAATTCTTTAGAGGCTCCATCCACCTCCTTTGACGCATATTCAACTCTTTCTGCTCAAAAAGATACTTCAAACTCTTATGGTCTGAGAAGACATGAAACTTAACGCTATAGAGATAATGCCTCTAGACTTTTAGAGCAAACACAATAGCAGCAAGTTCTAAGTTGTGAGTTGGATAGTTCGTCTCATGCGGCCTTAATTGCCGTGAGGCGTATGCTACAACATTCCGGTGCTACATCAGAACGCACCCCAAACCCTTCAGTGATGCATCACGACACACATCAATCGGTTCACTTGGTTTAGGCAATACCAACACGGGTGCAGTAGTCAACCTGTGCTTCAATGCTTGAAAACTTTCCTCACTCTCCGGAGTCCAGACAAAAGGCGTATCCTTCCTAGTCAACTTGGTTAAAGGTAAAGCGAGATGTGAAAATCCCTTAACGAATCTCCGATAATACCCTACCAAACCTAGGAAACTCCTGATCTCTGTCACTGAAGTTGGTCGCTCCCAATTCATTACTGCTTCCACCTTTGTAGAATCCACAGCTATTCCTTACTTACTCACCACGTGACCAGTTCGCAAGTGATCAGCATGCTCCTCTTCAGTCTTAGAATAAACAAGAATATCATCAATGAAGACAATAACAAACTTGTCCAGATACAGCCGGAGCACTAGTTGACCCAAAAGACATCACCGTATACTTACAATGACCATAACACATCCTGAAAGCAATTTTCGGAATATCTTCATCTCTAACCCTTATCTGATGATACCCGGATCGCAAATTAATCTTAGAAAACACACATGTACCCTATAACTAATCCATTAGGTTGTCGATTCTAGGTAGCGGATATTTATTCTTCACAGTGATCTTATTCAATTGCCGATAATCAATACACAAGCGCATACTTCCGTCCTTCTTCTTTACCAGTAACACTAGCGCTCCCCACGGAGAAACACTTGGTCGAATAAAATGCTTACCTAACAGATCTACCAGCTGAGCTTTCAGTTCAGCCATTTCTAAAGGTGACATCCTATAAGGAGTAATCGAAACCGGACCGGCTCCAGGCACCAACTCAATTGCAAATTCACCCTCCTGGTTAGGTGAAAATTCATTAATATCATCCGGATATACATCTGAAAATTCACATACAACCGGAATCTGCTCTAAACTCTGATCATCACCTAATATTTCTGCAATTAGTAACATAATACCCTGATATTCAAGTCCAGAACAATTTACTATCATAGAGTTCAAATAGTAACGGTTCACTACAACCGGTGCTTCTGACCCTTCTGGCATAAACTGTACTGACTTCTCAGAACAATCAAATAAAACAAGATTCTTAAATAATCAATCTCCTAACTATCACAACGCCACCTGGCTGCAGGATACGTTGTATTCCCTGCCACCAATACTGGGCCTCATCTTGTAGCTGATAAGTTCCAAACTCAACCCATTTCTCCTTAGGAACCTGTTGATCCTTCAATACCCGTTCCATAGCCTGAATTTAATTAGCTGTATCTGTGAGATTTGAGGTTCCCCTGGAAGTCGGAGGGTGAACTTTCAGAAATGTAGCAAGTGTCATAGGGTCGTCTTCCTCATTATTGTTCCCGTGATTACCCTGGTTTATTTGATTACCTAGTGCCTCGGCTGTCGCCTGCATAGCCGCAACCATATTACCCAGGGGAAGCCATAAAATCTACTGGATCATTCCCTGCAAGGCCAGGAGTAACGGTACCTATCCTACCTCTACCTCACCCGCGAGTCGACATATGGTCCTTATAAACACTAAACAAGTGATATTAAGTTAATCAGTCTTAATATCGCAGGTCTAATGCTTTAAGTTCCAAATGCATGCTCACAAACATTTATGCTATATATATCAGTTAGATATCCTAATAGCACATAAACACATATACAGAGAATGCACAAAAGCACAATCAGTCCATCTTTCAGGCTCTATAGGAACGAACTACTCTGATACCATAATGTAACACCCTACCACTCTGAGCTTTACGCTTAAGTTGTTGGTGCACGAAATTGCAATCACACTTTTGCAACTCCGCACAACTAACCAGCAAGTGTACTGGGTCGTCCAAGTAATACCTTGCGTGAGCAAGGGTCGATCCCACAGAGATTGTCGGCTTGAAGCAAGCTATGGTTGTCTTGTAAATCTTAGTCAGGATATCAGAAATTATCAGGATTGATGGTGAAAAGCAAAAGAACATGAAATGGTTACTTGTTTTGCAGTAGTGGAGAATAGGTTGAGGTTTGGAGATGCTCCATCTTCTGAATCTCTGCTTTCCTACTGTCTTCTTCTTCAAACACGCAAGTCTCCTTCCATGGCAAGCTGTATGTAGGGTTTCACCGTTGTCAATGGCTACCTCCCATCCTCTCAGTGAAAGCGATTGCATATGCTCTGTCACAGCATAGCGGAATTCATCTGTCGGTTCTCAATCAGGCCGGAATAGAATCCAATAATTCTTTTGCGTCTGTCACTAACGCCCCGCCTTCAGGAGTTTGAAGCACGTCACAGTCATTCAATCATTGAATCCTACTCAGAATACCACAGACAAGGTTTAGACCTTCCGGATTCTCTTGAATGCCGCCATCAGTCTAGCTTATACCACGAAGATTCCGGTTAAAGAA
>NC_029774.3:117089319-117118800 GCF_000817695.3 Arachis duranensis | reverse complement strand
GTCCTTTTTGGTCTCGGAATCAGATTTTTGCTCAGGACCCTCAATTTCAGCCAGAAAATACCTGAAATCACAGAAAAACACACAAACTCATAGTAAAGTCCAGAAAAGTGAATTTTAGCTAAAAACTAATAAAAATATACTAAAAACTAACTAGATTATACTAAAAACATACTAAAAACAATGCCAAAAAGCATACAAATTATCCGCTCATCAGTTGTAAAACAGAGTTGGTGTGGTATTACGACCTCTAAAATAAAATGTGTACATATAATAAAAGAAGGATTATAATATGCTAGGAGCCTTGAAGAATAGAGGAAATAAAAGATCGCGGAATAAAAGCGCAACGCTCGAGAAACGAGTTAACTTGCGTGCTAAGAAACCTTAATCCATCAAACATAAGATTGTAAAAATAGGAAAAGAGTGCCAAAGATACAAAATAGCAAACTCCTAACTCAGCCCATGAAGTTAAGGCTAGTCGGAGAATATTTACACACATATATATACATATCCAAAACCCAAATATACATAAACAAAATCCTGCCTCTCCATAAACCTCTACGAGGATCAAATAACAAGTTATGCGGAGAGAAAGCTAAGTACATATATATAAATTACCGTACAACAAAATAACCCAGTAACCACTTCGCTTCAGGAACCCAGACGCCTAACGAGATGCCTCTCGACCTGCATCTTAAAAATAATAACATAGTAAGGAATGAGAACCGGAGGTTCTCAGTATGGTAAATGTGCCACACACATAATATATAAGGTCTTGGGAATGCCAGAGGCAATCCTAGAACACTGACACTCAGATTATAAAGCTTAAAAGGATTAAATGGAAGCCATAAAAGGTGGCCTTCTAGGATATCTAAGTCTAACCTAACTTAACCATAACTCTAAGTCTTTCCTCCTTTCCTCCATACCTCCATCTCCGATAATTCGCATAAACAAACAAACAGACAAGGCAAGCACAGGTAGAAAACAAATAGTTCAAGTAACAATTACAACAATTAGCATAATATAATCAATTAGGCATTCCCAATTAATGCATAGCAAATAAAGAATACATATGCATATGATGAATGTCTATCCTACTGGCCGTGAGCTCACGTGTCGGTTACTTTGCCAGAACCTGACACATCTGGTAGCTATCCCAGATATTAGTCTCTAGGTTGTGCATCTCCAGGAGGATCATAAACAAAGGAAAGTGCCTTTCCACCTTCTCCTGGAGGTTTCACGAAGGAGAGTGCCTTTTCACATTGAAGGAGTGTGTCTTTCCACCTTGCAACCAGAGAAGAATGTGGGAGAAACAATACGAAGGAGAGTGTCTTTCCACCTTCCCCACATCCACATCACGACAAGAGAGGGAACTTCCGTCCTCAACTTGCCATTGATCAATGGAATGAAAATGGAGGATTAGAGGTTTAAAATACAGTTTAAACGTTAAAAGTCACGTTTTGCTGAAATAGGGTCCGCGCGTGTAGCTCACGCGTGCCTCCCCTTGTCACGCGTACGCGTAGATAGATACCTCATGTCACGCGTACACGTGGGTCATGCGTACGCATGGGCATGCTTGCGAATCCATCACGCGTACGCATAGAGCTATTTGCGTCGTGCAACCAAAGTTTACATTCCATGCGTACGCGTGGACGTACGTCTTTTTAAAAACAGCATCAGGTCACCAAAGAGCTGCAAACCTTGCAAATTTTCAGCAGCATAACCACATATTTGTCATCCAAACTTCTGACGGGCATAACTCAATTGTTTTAAATCGTTTTTCTTCTGTTCTTTGAACGGCATAAACATCACGAACCTTATTTTCATTTTAAAATAAGTTGGGAACAAATTGAAAGATCGGAAGCCAAATTATGCCTCGCTGAAAATCGGCCAAAACCAACCTTTGCAAAAATATTCAAACCTCAATTTTCAATTAAAACTCTATTCCATTCCTTGTTAAATATGCCAAATCTAACACCATATACCAATAACAAAATTCAACACAACTTTGCACCATTTATAAACCACCAACCATCAATATTATATATATATATATATATATATCAACAAAACCATCAAGCCTTCAATCAATATGCATGTAACCTATAAAATCACCAACTTAGCTATATCTCATTACTAATTTCTCATTGGAATGTCCACATAATAATAATCTCTACTATACAATCAAACCACATCATAAACATCAAGTATGCTATGCATTGTACCATTCCGTGCAATTCAGCTTATCCTATGGTCATCTAGCCTAAGTTTTCACAAAACATTATATATTAAATGCGAGAAACCTAAACCATACCTTGGCCGATTTCCACGTAACGACCAAAGCAATTTATTCAAAATCAAGGCAGCCCCTCAAAACTCAACAAACTCTAAGCTCAACTTTCTCCAGGTTCCAATATTGACAATTCCAAGCTCCAATTATTTATTTTCAACCTAATACACATTTATAACACATATATATCCAATTTAATACTCAAAGCTCAAATTTAATGAAATTAAAATAGAATTATCGTATCCTCACCTTATCCAAGCTTCACATAAGCAAGAGTGAACATTTTTCTCAAGCTAATTGGATCCTAAAACATCAGAAATCAAAGAAATTCAACAAGAGTGAACGTTTCTCTCAAACTAATTGGATCCTAAAATATCAGAAATCAAAGAAATTTAACATTTCTACTCAAAATTTGAAAATTGGGAGAAAGAAGAGGCTGAGGTGAAATAGCAAGTTACTTATGAAATTATTCTAGTAGAAACGTAGAGTTCGATGCGGTGAACGCGTGGCCGCAAATAGTGCGACAATCTGAGCTCAGACGGAGAAGTTACGGGGATCGAAAACCACCGTAAGGGTTTTGGTAAAGTTTCGATTCTCTTCTCCCCTAAGTGTGCTTCAGTTTCGTTTCTGTTGGAATGAAGGGGATGAAAGGCTTAGGTTCATTTAAAAGGGCTGGTCCGGTTGGACCGATGGTCCGATTCAACCGGTTCGGTCTGTTCGGTCCAATCTTGGACCGATTTCTTCAAAATTAGTGTCAAAATTCTCGTTTTGATGATCTCTATCCTAATTTGATATAATATTCTCATTTATAATCTTCCTTATTAAAAACTAATTTATTGACTAATTATCTACTAATTTATCGGGGATTACACTTTTAAGTCAGCCACTAAAACTGTGACTATAAACCCCTTTAAGTCGCTCCCCAAAACTATGACCATAGATCCTTTTAGGTCACCCTTTTTCAAAAAATGATGATCATAGACGCTTTTAGGTCACACCCCAAAATCATGACCATAGATACCTTTAGGTCACTCTCCAAAACTGTGACCATAAACCCTTTTAAGTCACCCACCAAAATAGTGACCATATACCCTTTTAGGTCACCCTTTCGTAAAATTATGACCATAAACCCTTTTATGTCACCTCCCAAAACCGTGACTATAGATACATTTAAATCACCCCCAAAATTGTGACTATAGACCTTTTTAGGTCACCCTCCAAAACTGTGACCATAAACCCCTTTCAGTCACCCTATAAAACCGTAACCATATACCTTTTTAGGTCATCCTTTCGAAAAACCGTGACTATAGACCCTTTTAGGTCACTCTCTAAAATCGTGACCATAGATACTTTTAGGTCACTTCCTAAAATCGTGATCATAGACCATTTTAGATCACCCCTAAAACCGTGACCATAGACAATTTTAGGTCACCTTTTTGAAAAATCGTGGCCATAGACCCGTTTAGGTCACCTCCAAAGTCGTGACCATAGATTCCTTTAGGTCACCTCTTAAAACCGTGACCATAGACTCTTTTAGGTTACCTTTTTTTTGAAAAATCATGACCATAGACTATTTTAGGTCATCCCCCAAAATTGTGACTATAGATCCATTTAGGTCACTCTTTAAAATTGTGACCATAGACCTTTTTAGGTCACTCCTAAAAACATGACTATAGATTCCTTTAGATCACTCCGAAAATTGTGATCATAGGCCTTTTTAGACTATCCATTTTTATAAAAGCGTGACTATAAATACTTTATGATCATCCTTTCTTAAAAAACCGTAATCATAAATTTTTTTTGTCACAATAAAAAATTGTGATCATAGACCCTCTATAATTACAATTTTTTACTGTAACTGAAAAAATCATGACCATAAATCTAAAATATTGTAATGTTTATTTCCGTTATACAAAAACTTTTTTTGACATTCATCCATCCAATCTTCCATTGTTGGCCAAGGCCCTTCATAAATATCATTAGTTTCATATATACAATTTAGCATTAATAGAATAAATAATCATCAATATAATAAGGCCAAGGCCCTTCATAGTTTTCATATATACAATTTAGCATTAATAGAATAAATAATCATCAATATAATAAGGTTAAAAAAATTAACTACTAAACCTATTATTTATAATATAAATAAAATAAAAACATTTCCTTCATATTATAAAAAAAAGTTTTATTTGTTTTTAGTATTTTACTATTTATTGATGTAGGCTATAAATTCATTCACTTTTTAGTAAGTACACTAGTTGTTTCAAGTAATAGTGATGAGTGAAATATCGTCCTCACCAGAATTTTTTAATTATTAATGAAATTAACTTAATTAAACTACTATTTGAAAACTACAGTCTTTGAAGTTTGAAATGAAAAATGAAATTAATTTAACGACAAGAATTCATAATTGAGAGTTTGAATAAAATAAAATGAATACTAGGATAATTAATTTCACCATATTACGGAATTGGATATTTATGATTATGTCATTCAATTTCTTAGTTGTAAGTTCAAATTGGTTAAGTTTTTTAGTATAGTTTTTAATTTTTGTCAAGGTCAAGAAATTCTCTTAAACTCATATAGATGTATTATTCTTTTAGTTACAACTTATATGAATAAAAGATTCTGTTTTGTAAAACTTGTATAATAATCACATAAATCGGATTTATCTATCTCTAATTTTTACTCAATTAATTAGATGTTTATAATTAGTAGCTAAGTAGCTTCATTTACAACTTCTTTTTTAAGTATATTGTAAATTAACACATCATTTGATCAAGTATTTAAAAGCATTAAGATTGATTATAAACACATATGATTTAAAACAAGTATCAGTGAATGATATTGATCTATAATTATCCAATAATTCACATAAAAATATACATGTTTATCCTAGTTAATAATAAGATTAGCTCATAATAACACAAATAAAATAAAAAATATAAATGAGGGATGAGAAAAATTATACATTATTAAAAAATGAAATTGAATTGTTGATTCAAAACTCTAATCTTCTTTTACTATCTTTTCTCTAAAATGTATTTCTGTTTTTGAGTATATTTCTCACTAAAAACTCTCTATAAAACTCTATGTAAAACTCCCTGCTTAAAGCTCTAAATGACCTCTCCTTTTACAGAACAAAGAATGCATAATTTTTAACTCAACATGCATGGTTTGAAGAAAATGTGATTGTAGCTGCTGCAAATCTTTGAATTTTTACAAAATTTGATTGTAATTCTCATTTGGCAACTTGATTATCTTGACCTTTATGTCATTGCATCGGTAATTTAATGAAAACCATGTGTATTTATTGTTGTGATTTCGTCCGTGCTTTTTTTCCAGTGATTTCGTCTGTATTCTTATCGTGCTTTACACGTCCTCTGAAAACCACTCTTACTGCGCTCTATGCACCCTCTGAAGATCACTCTTACTGTGCTCTAGGCGCCTCTGCTCTTTCCGACAGTTCTGTCTACACTCTTACCGCAGTTCCATCTGCCCTTCTTTCCGGTGGTTTCATCTGCATTCTTACCATATTTTACACGTCCTGTGAAGATCACTCTTACCACGCTCTACGCAGGGGCGGAGCCACATATAACAAAAGGGGGCAATGGCCCCTCCCAAACTTCAAATTTTCTTTATAAATTGTGTACAAATTTTATTTTAGCCCCCTTAAAAATTTTATTTTATTATTTTTCTATTACAAGATTAATTTTGGCCTCTCCCTCAATTTCAACCTAGCTTCGCCCCTGGCTCTACGTGCCCTCTGAAGATCACTCTTACCGCATTTTACACACCTACTGAATATCACTCTTACTGCAATCTACGCGCTCTTTGAAGATCACTCTTACTGTGCTCTCTGCGCACTCTCTCAAGATTACTGCTTGCTTTCTCTCCCTCAAACACACCATCTCCTTCTATGTTTTTGCCGCCAGCAGCTCTAACTCCACCGCACACATCTCCTTCCGTGTCACCGTATTGTATATGTCTTCCTCAACTATTTTATTAAAACTCATCCAAATTATGGATTATTGACGTCTTCCATCCACCAGTTTGCAGGAATCTATTAAACCACCATAATTTGTTGTGCTTATCGTTTTCTAAGTTTGTTATACTTAATTTTTTTAATAGAATTATTTAAAGAATTTAATTGTTTTAACTATTTTAAAATTTATAATCAATTTAATATAAATAGATAACATTGTTCTCTATATTAAACACAATAATTTTTTTATTTTTTTATTCTTTCACCGTTTTATTACGTATTACCCAGCTGTTAGCTAAAAAGTTTCCTACATATTGAAAATTTTATATTCTTAAATGTTGTTTATTATTATATCTAACACAGAATAAAGGAGGTTATATGTCAAAAAGAAATCCACTACACATGAAAAGAAAAATGTGTGCGCACATTTTTTTGGGGCAGAAGGATATTTTGTGGCGTATCGAAATTGGAAAATTAGGTTTATGAATTAGACTATTAGTAAGATTTTTTTTTTGGAAACTTTCATGAAAAGGAAAGCTTTCGATGATTGACAAGTAACTCAACATGCGTATGTTTAAATAAATATTAGAAGTTCGTATAAGAACATTAGAAGTTCGTCACAAAAATGTTACTACATCTAATCTTCACTTAATTAAGTAGTTACTAAAATTGCCCTATATAAGAGTGGTTCTTAGATTCTCTTGGAACTAATCTCTCACAGTGCACCATTAATTTCTTTTGCCTAACTAATAATGTGGGTTAATTATGTTTTCTTTTAATAAAAAAAATTAAATATTAACCCAGAAAAATAATAAAATGGTCAGTTTTACACATAATTAATCCAAGTTAATTATTAAAACTAGACTCTTCACTCTCTTCAAAATCATCTGCCTCTCCTTCCCTAATCTCATGTCATCGTTTTCCTGGGTTGTGATCTTATTGTGCAGTACTCTGTCAATCATCAGCAACCGAATCAGCAAAACCATAATTATACTATTCAAATCAAAGATAATTAAAGTATAACTACGGTAAAAAAATATTTTCATATGTATAAAGACGATAGATGAGATCGTAATTGTTAAATTTGTCTATATCTGAAGTATAAATATTGAGAATGTTATGAGGCAAAGGTATCTGAAATAGTTTATGGGGAATAAATTTGGACATATGTGAATTGATCCAAATAGAAAATTGATGTGGGTATATACTTAATGGAAATTGCGTAGGCCAAAATTTTAGACAGAAAAGTAAAGAAAGTGATCAAATATCTAGTAGCACTTGTCCATTCCCTCCTGGATTCGGGCCTTGCCATATCTATAATGAAGTGGAGGATGAATTGGAGTCTGATAAAGGAGTGGTACTACACCAATTTAGGTTGGTTGAGTGGTCAGCTCACTCGCCTGTTTAAGCAAGTGTCAGGATTCAAATTAGTTACTAAGATTTCGCTGCAGGAAGCTAAATTGCTTAACTAAAAGGAGGTGTCAGTGTTTAAGTAAAGGAGTTGGAGGCTTAATATGAGGATCATGGTGCTGCTGTGCATGTTGCTATTATATCCATTAGAACTTAAGTATGATGAACAAGGTCATGCTTCTATGTTTAAATAATGTATTTTGCTTTCTTGTTTTGGTTGTAACCAGTATTCTCCCTCCTTGGTTTAGATCTGGTGAGTGAACAACTATTAAAAAAAAAATCTTTACATATATAAAAACATCTTCAAATACTTTAAATTTAGAAAACTAGGAAATATTTGCTTACCATTAATTAATAAAGTATTAGGCATGTTCAAGATAACATACACTAAAGCATGTAAGCATCCTTGATTTACTATATGAATAGCGTCTGCGACATTGAAAGGTACAACATTTTTTGTTGCATTCTTTCAACTTGGGCTCATTGTGTGCATGGCTCATCCAGCATTGTTCTCTACATTCATGCTCCGTTTTCCAAGGACCAACAACAACGTTGCCAGGGAATTCGGCAATGGTGGAATAAGTAACCATTGTTCCAATTATTAAGATTGCAAATGTATAAGATACACTCTTCTTAGCCATATATAAATCACTCTTCTTAACCATTATATAGGATTAATTGATTTTATTAAAAAGTATTACTGTTTGCAATATATACGTGTGTGTGTGTGTGTGATTTTAGAAGTATGATATTTCAACCAAAAAAAAAGTGTGATATTTGTGTCCCCCCCCTTTATGCTAAGAGTCGTAAATCATCCACATAAACAAAACAAAAACTTTTCAATATAACAAAATGTTGTTTTGACTTTTGAATATATAATTCACATTATTGTAATTCGTAGTCATTGGCCTCTTTTTCTCTCTCCTTGCAATCATAAGTTTAAGATAGGCCTGATTTTATTAGTTCATGCCCTCTCTTTACAAATATAAAAATAAAATTATGCTAAGTAACAAATTAAGGAACTAGGCAAACACTTAACTATTAGTTGAGCTATAAATAAGCCAATAAAAAAAAAAAAGAAATCCCCACCCAAACTAATCCATCTTTTATTGTGAAAAAAATTTAAATCTTATTTTGATAAATATTGGCTGTCAAAAATAATTTGTTAGAAAATTTTGAGAACATATTTTCTGTGATACTTATTAATTGTCAAAAATACTATTTATTTTGACACTTATTGACTATAAAATATTCTCAACAAAAAATTTTAACAAAGAATGAGATGTGATCTTGAAACTAAAGAATAAATTGAGATTTTGAAGATAAAGAATGAGTAGTATAATCCTAAACTGAGAGCAGTGTGATGTCAAAATTAACAGAGCCCAAAAAAGAAAAAAAATAGTAGAGTAAATTGAAAACAAATAAGTGTCAAAATTGAGGAGTAATTTTCTACGGTCAAATTTTTCGTCAAGAAAATATAGAAAATTTGACATTTGTGATATTTATCAAAAATATATATTAATTTTGACATTTAATTATGGTGTTAAAAAATAAAGTGTCAAAATAACTCTATTTTCTTGTAGTGTTCCTCCATCCCCGTAAGTTTCTTCGGGTGAAGCAACAGCATCTCGATTCTCTTCACCTACTCTCCTGCCTAAATCATCGATAAGTCTAGTTGAATTAATGTACAACATTTTTTAATGCCTAGTATAAACACTATCTACGTAGAGATTTTAGATTTACCCAGAAGCATTTAGCTGATTTTTAGCTGATACTCTTTTGGTTCCCTAACATTATTGTTTAAATTATAAGTAACTTGTTATAAATATATTTATTATGAATGTCCTAGATTATAACTATAATTTAAATTTCAAGTAAATAAAATCAATTATAAATATAACAATTAGACCCTTAGTTATAAATAATTTTCTTGTGATATTCTATATACATACAACATCAATTATTAATAAAATCATCTCTTATTTTTTTTATTCTTTTTCATCTTCTTTCTCTTTTTAAACTCTAATCTTTATTTTTATAATACGTTATCAACACAAAATTTTATTCTAAAACTAAATAATTATCTTTTTATATCCACTTTATCCTTCTCATTTTCTTTTTCTACACCACAATAATAACCCTCACAACATATTACTTTCCTCTTCCTTATTCTTAAACTTCATTGTTAATTTTTTTTTTACACTTTCACGTTTCTTTTGTATATGTCACACATAAACTATTTTATATCCATATAACATTGCATCAAATTTTTTTATTATGCCTGACATGCTTTGCTTTATTATATACATATCATTGTACGTACTTATTATATGAAGTATATCCTGAACTGCTGAACATATTACTTTATGCATTCTTTTATAGTAATTTTTACGAAGAATCCGTATGCTTTACTTCTTAATCCATGACACACGTATGCTATTTTTTTTTTCTTCGATCGTCTTTCATTTTTTTTTCTTTTAGTTTGTTACTTCTCTTCCTTCCCTATTTTTTCTCTTATTTCTTACATTATTATTGTTATTTAAATTTATTTTAATATTATTTAATATTAATATCTTTTTTCAAAATAAATGATAATTAATTATATATATTTACATTCTCAACAATAAATGTATAACTTTAGTAATTTATTTTTATTATCTTAAAAAGAATAATATATTTGATCAATTTTCTGAAATGAAATAAATTGATTTATTTTTCTTCTCTTACTTATCTTTCTTTCTTTTTATATGAATTATTAATATTATTATTCTTCTTAGCTAGTTACTTTTTTTATTTATTTTTGTTAATACATCTATCATATTAAATTTATAAAAGCTTGAATTTGTTACTCTTGATTTAACGGCCAAAATTGTTTAGAATGGGCACTTGATGCTAACTCATTTGATATCTAAAAAATTTGAAGAGCCATAAAGAAAGAACTAAAATTCTTAAGCGAAAATATGGTTAAGACACTTATTTTTCTACATCATCTTCATGAAGAGTTGAAAGTAGAATACTTAACTCTTAAAAATTTATAAGAATTATGGGCAAATTTAAAAGAAATGTATGAACACAAAAAATTTGTATTATTACCTAAAGTTCGTTATGAATGGATACATTTAAAGCTGCAAGATTTTAAAACAGTATGTGAATACAATTTTGTACTTTTCAAAATAAATTTTCAATTGAAATTGTGTGGCCAAGAAGTCATCGATGAGAACTTAATGAAAAAAACTTTTTTCATATTCTACGCTTCTAACGTGCTGTTACCACAACAATATCGTGAAAATGATTTTAAAAGGTATTCTGGTCTAATAAGTTGTCTTTTACTGGCAAAACAAAATAATGTTATTAATAAAAAAATCATGAAATCCGTCCAACTAGCTCGACCACTTTTCCTGAAGTGAATGCAGTATCTCATGAACATAAAAGAGACAATGGTCAGAATAACGGTTGAAACCATGGTCGTAGTCGTGGTCGTAGACATGGACGTGGCAAATGGAACAATAGGATTCCTACTCAACCAAAAGTGGAATAAACATGAGAAGCGTGCTTCGATTCATAATGTGAAAATTTTGTGCTATCGATATGGATTTAAAGGTCATTGGTCGCATATATGTTGTACCCCTGAATATTTTGTCAAGCTATATCAAGAATCTATCAAAAGGAAAGGACAAAAACAATAGGCCAATTTGACTATACAAAAAGATGAAGTTGAAGCTAATGGTGTTGAAACGGAATTGAAATACATCGATGATATATTTGCAGACCTTGATGACATCCTTGACATTAGCAATTGATGCATGAGCATATTTTCTATCTTTTCTTATAAATTCGACATGGATTTGTTGAGTTTTTATGAGATGTTGGTGTTTTAGACCATTATAAATGCTACTTTGAGTTGAATTGCTATTTTGTTGACTACAGGTAAAATTTGGGTGAGTTTGATAGAGCTCGTGTAGAAGAAAAGTGAGAAAAATGGTTGTTGTTAAGCTGACGCTAAACGCCACTATCCGGCGTTTAACGCCAAAAGCCTCAAAATTCATACCAGCATTCTGTGAAGATGGCACTAAACGCCATGACTCGGCGTTTAGTACGAAAAGCCTCGTAATATGTGCAATGATTCTGTGAAGGTGATGCTAAACGCCACTAGCGCCAGGTGCCTTGAAAAGTTAGAATTGTATTCTGTCTTGGTAGCGCTAAATGCCACTACTTGGCATTTAGTATCAGGCCTGCATTTTTAAGTGGAGACCACACATGTCAAGAAAATCCATAGACGAAAATTTTGGTTTTTTATTTAATTTTTGAATTATGAAAAGATATTATGAGGTTTTAGAATTTTAATTTTGTATCAATTAGGATTAGATATAAAAGGAGAAAAGATTCAACCTTTCGGGCTCTCTTCTCTTCTTCTTCCTCATTCTGCACTTTTACACTTTTGACAACTCTAGGTTTTTCTCTGAGTCATGAGCAATTAAACCTCTATTGTTAAGGTTAGGAACTTTGTTTATTTTAATGAATTAATACTATTGTCATTCTAATCTTAATTAATGCATTGCTTTAAATTCAAAGATTGATTTTATTTTTCATCTTAAGAGCTAGAGTATATTAGAAGAGAACTCTTTTTCTATTTGAATGTTTGTTGAATCTCGAAAAATCTATATTGCTAGAATTACAGCTTGAAATCAATTCCTCACAACTCTCTAATTATCTGGATTTAAGGCAATACGTGACATATAATCGCCTCATTTTTGGGTACTTAGGGTTTGTGTGGCATGATGCGTGAGCATCTTTCCTACATTTTCCTAGTGAATTTGTATTTAATTTGTAGAGTTTAATCAAGAATTAATTATCTTTTAGTCACTATGAATGCTACTTTGAGTCGTGTGTAATTCTATTTATTTTAGGTAGCATTCGGATAGATTTGATGGAGTTTCCGCAGAAAAAGAGAAGAAGGCGAATGATGCTGTCAACCCTGACCTCTCTGCACTCAAACCTGAATAACTTGAGTTACAGAGATCCAATTGACGTGATTTTAGTGGCGTTGGAAAGCTAACTTCCGGATCTTCCTAACGATGTATAATAGTCCATACTTCTCCATCAATTGTGTCAAGGCTACGCCTAACTTGAGATTTCTCAAGTTAGGCGTGGACTATTAAGGAATCAAGTGGTCCCCAACTCTCCAAGAAGCAAGCACGCAATATCCTATTAATTCTGATTTAAACTTTATTATATTTAAAAATAGGAAAAGATATTATTTAGTTTTAGGAAATATATATTTTACATTAATTAGGATTAGATATAAAAGGGAAAAGATATTCTCTCTTCTCTTCTATCTCATTTTGCACTTCACAGTTTACCTGAATCCTTATTTTCTCTCTGAACCATGAGCAACTAAACCTCCACTATTAAGGTTAGGAACTCTGTCTATTGTATGGATTGATACTATTATTTTTTTATTTTAATTCATGTACCGATTTATAATTCAAGAATTGTTTTCGTTCTTTATCTTATGAATCTGGGTGGAACGGAAGTATGACCCTTGTTCTAATTGAGTTCTTGTATAATTTGAAAAAGCTCTTTACTTGAACAACAGCTTGAAAACATATTTTCCTAAATTTCTAATTATCTAGACTTAACGAGATACGTGACATATAATCCTCTTATATTTAGGTAATTAGGATTTCTGTGGCATATAAACTAGAATTGAACTTCACCTCTAATTGGAATTAAGTGACCAAGGAATTGGCGGTTGATGAATTTTAGAGGAGACTAAAAGGATCTAAGGAATTAGGGTTTAGTCACATATAGTTTGACATGAATTAAATCTTGCATGATTAAAATAGTTAGTAAGAAAAGTCAATCCGAAAAATAGATAATTCTAAAGCCTTAACTGTTCTCTCATATATTATTCACGTCAATTTACTGCTTGCTTTCTAATATTCTGAATTTACTGTTAATGCATTTGAACTCTCAAAACACCATTTTCTGCTTGTTTGACTAAGCCAATTACTTAATCATTGTTGCTTGATCCATCAATCATCGTGGGATCGACCCTCATTCACTTGAGGTACTACTTGGTACGCCCGGTGCATTTACCGGTTAGTTTGTAATTATAAATTCCACACCAAATTTTTGGGACCGTTATCGAGAATTAATTGTAATTGACAACTACTCATTATTTGATTTCTTAGATTAGATAATTTTTCTTTTAATTAGTTTTATTTTAATATTATCAATTTTTATTTTTCCTTTTTTTCCTTTTTTTTCTTCCGTGCTTTTCATTCCCCCAACCCCTGTTTTCGTTTCTTTTTACTTCCCCTTTCAATTTTTATTTTCGTTTATTAGTTCTTATAATTATTTAGTTATCGTATTTAGTTTATTTGTCTTTTATTTTCGTAGCTTTTTTTATTTTTTTATTTATATTTCATTTTAGTTTTATTTGCTCCTTGCATTATTTTTTATTTTTTATTTTTTATTTTATTAGTTTTATTTGCTTCTTGGCTTTAATTTTCAAGTTTTCTATCAATTAGTTTTCTCTTAAGTTTTGAAATTAAGTTTGGTGTTACTTAATTATTTTTATTTTAAATTTTTTGTTCAATTTTTTTTAAAAAAAAAGAAAAAATTTGAAATTTTCACTTTAATTTTATTTATAATTTTCGAATTATTTGCTTTATTTATTTAGTATTTTTTATTTTATTTGTTTATACAGGTTACTTCATTGAGAATTCTCTACACTCTGACGTAAAGAATTCTTTCTTTTCTTGTCTTCTATCTGTTTATGAGCAAGAATAGAGACAAGAAACCTCTGTTAGACTTTGATCCTAAACCTGAAAGAACTTTTAGGCAGCGTTTGCAACAAGCAAGACTTTACAAGGCTGCAGAGTCCAACATGGATCATAATAATGCTGTTAATGCCAATATGGCAAATCCAAATGGGAATGAGTAACCTAGGAGAGTGCTTGGCTCATACACTGCTCCTAATGCAGATCTTTATGGAAAAAGTATTGTGGTGCCTCCTATAGCTGCAAACAACTTTGAGTTGAAGCCACAACTGGTCACTCTAGTGCAACAAAACTATCAGTATCATGGCCTTCCCCAAGAAGACCCAAATCAATTTATTTCTAATTTTTTGCAGATTTATGATACTGTGAAGACAAATGGAGTTAACACTGAGGTGTACAAACTCATGCTCTTCTCGTTTGTTCTGAGGGATAGAGCAAAGCTATGGCTAGATTCTCAACCCAAGGAGAGTTTGGATACTTAGGACAAGGTTGTTACTGGGTTTCTTACTAATTTTTTTCCACCAAAGAAGCTGACTAAGCTTAGGGTGGAGGTTCAGACCTTCAGGCAGAAGGATGGTGAAACTCTTTATGAAGCTTGGGAGAGATACAAGCTACTGACTAGGCAATGCCCTCCGGACATGTTCTCTAAATAGACCCAACTAGATATCTTTTATGAATGCTTAGGTGAAATATCCAAGATGTGTGATGCGTGGGCATCTTCTCTATCTTTTTCGAGTGAATTTGCACTTAAATTGTTGAGTTTAATTAAGAATTAATTATATTTTAGCCACTATGGATGCTATTTTGAGTTTTGTGCAATTTTATTTATTTTAGGTAGCATTCGGCAGAATTTGATGGAGTTTCTGCTGCACAAAAATCAAAAGAGATGGCTGCGAGGAGCGACGCGCACGCGTGCCTAACGCGTACGCGTGATCTGGAAGTATCCATGGTGACGCGTACGCGTGATTTGAAGATTTGCTCAGCGACGCGTTCGCGTGACCGACGCATCCGCGTGACTTGCGAAGAAGACCAGCGACGCATACGCGTGACTGACCCATACGCGTGACGTGCGCGATCTGCAAAATTTACAGAAATCGCTGACGTGGATTTTGGGCCGCCTTTTTGAACCAGTTTTCAGCCCAGAAAACACAGATTAGAAGCTGCAGAATGGACAAAACAAGTGGTCCCCCACCATCAACTGAAGACTTGTTAATTAATTCGAATTTAAATTCAAATCTTATCTTTTAAGAAAAGATATTATTTTTATTTTTAGATAATTAGATTTTAAATCTATTAGGATTAGTTATAAATAGGAACTCTATACATTTAGACACGGGACACACATTGTTACTAGAACCCTTATTTTTCTTCTCTGGACCATGAGCAACTAATCCTTCATTGTTAAGGTTAGGAGCTCTATCTATTTTCATGGATTGATTCATTTGATCTTTTTAATTTAATTCATGTCTTGATTTATATTTCAATAATTGTTTTCGTTCTTTATTTTATGAATATGAGTGGAACAGAAGTATGACCCATGTTCTAATTGAGTTCTTGTAAAACTTGGAAAAGCTCTTTATTTGAACAACAGCTTGAAAACATATTATACTGAATTTTTAATTGTTTGTATTTAATGGGATACGTGACATATAATCCCCATATTTGTGGATAATTAGGATTCTTTTGGAATATAAACTAGAAATTGATCATCACCCTCTAATTGGAATTAATTGACCAAGGAATTGGCAATTAAAGAATTTTAGAGGAGACTAGGAAGGTCTAAGGAATTAGGGTCTAATCACATATAGTTTGCCATGAAATTAAATCTTGCATGATTAAATTAATTAGTAATAAAAGTTAATTCGAAAAATAGATAACTCTGAAACATTAACTGCTTTCGCAATACTTTATTCTCAACTTATTTATCTGTCTGTCTTTAATATTCCAAATTTGCTGTTTAATGCTCTTTGAATATCTCAAAACCATTTCTGCTTGCCTAACTAAGTTAATCCGATCAAACACTATTGTTGCTTGATCCATCAATCCTCGTGGGATCGACCCTTACTCACGTAAGGTATTACTTGGTACGACCCGGTGCACTTGCCGGTTAGTAGTGTGGTTTGTAAAATACCGCATTAAGTTTTTGACGCCGTTGCCGGGGATTGACTATGATTAACAACTATTAGTTGTTTGATTGCTTAGATTAAGCGTTTTAGTTTTAATTTTTATTTAAATATTGTTTTATTATGTTTCAGAAAAATTTTTTTTCCTTGTTTCGCATTAGCAATCCCCTCCCTGTTTCGTTTTCTTCAATTTTTTTCTTTTTTCTTTTATTATATAAAAAATAAAAAAATTTGAAAAATAAAATTTTTTTAATAAATAAATAGCACCAATATTTTTCTTAATTTTTTGAAATTAAGTTTGGTGTTGTATATTTATTTATTTATTTTATTTAGTATATATATATATATATTTATTTCTTTACACAAGTTATCTCACTGGGAATTCTCTGCACTCTGACGTAGAGATTCCCATTCTTTTTGTTTTCTATTTGTTTATGCGCAGGAACAGAGACAAAGAACATCTCTTAGGCTTTGATCCTGAACCTGAAAGGACTTTCAGGCGGCGTTTATAACAAACAAGACTTTATAAGGCTGCAGAATCCACTATGGATCCGACTAATACTGAGAATACCAATGCGGCAAACCCAAATGAGAATGAACAAAGGAGAGTACTTGGTTCTTTCTCCGCTCCTACAGCGGATCTGTATGGAAAGAGCATTGTGGTGCCTCCCATTGCTGCAAACAACTTTGAGTTGAAGCCTCAACTGGTCACTCTGGTGCAACAAAACTGTCAGTATCACGGTCTTCCCCACGAAGACCCAAATCAATTTATTTCTAGTTTTCTGCAAATTTGTGATACTGTGAAGACAAATGGAGTAAACCCAGATGTGTACAAACTCATGCTCTTCCCGTTTGCTCTGATGGATGGAGCAAAGCTATGGCTAGATTCCCAACCCAAGGAGAGTTTGGATACTTGGAACAAGGTGGTTACTGAGTTTCTCACTAAATTTTTCCCACCAAAGAAGCTGACTAAGCTTAGGGTAGAGGTTCAGACATTCAGACAGAAGGATGGTGAGACTCTGTATGAAGCTTGGGAGAGATACAAGCTACTGACTAGGCAATGCCCTCCGGACATGTTCTCTAAATGGACTCAACTAGACATCTTTTATGAAAGTTTGGGTGAAATATCCAAGATGTGCTTAAACAATTCTGCAGGAGGCTCATTGCACAAGAAGAAGACACCGGAGGAGACTATTGAGCTGATTGAATTGGTTGCAAGCAACCAATATTTATACTCCTCTAACAGGACTCCTGTGAATTCTGAAACCCCTCAGAAGAGAGGCGTATTGGAAGTAGATGTTGTTAATGCTCTTCTTGCTCAGAACAAGCTGATGTCTCAGCAAATAAATCTACTTACTCAACAGATTGGTGGCATGCAAGTATCAGCTATCAACACCCAAAATCCACCACAGGAAGTCTCCTATGACAGGGCAGGTATCTTTACGCAAAATGATAATTATGATTATGCTCAACCCTCTTTTGAACAGGTGAATTACATGAGGAGTGGTCCTAGGAATCCCAACAATGATCCATACTCTAAGACATACAATCAGCGGTGGAGGAATCACCCAAATTTTGGATGGAGGGATCAACCTCAGAGACCTCAGAACTTCAACAATAGTTCTCAGGGCGGTGTCCAACAGAACAATGATTTGGAAGCAATATTGACAGGTTTTAGACATAAAACCAGAGCATCCATCAAGAACCTGGAGATTCAAATGGGTCAAATAGCCACTAGAGTTAATGAAATCGATCAGAGGACCACTAATAGTCTTCCTAGTAACACAATTCCAAATCCAAGAGAGGAATGCAAGGCTATCATCGTTATAAGTTGACAAGTGGCAAATACAGAAGCACAAGTTATGCAAGAAACCAGAGCCTCCATTAGAAATTTAGAGGTGCTAGTGGGCCAACTGAGCAAGCAAATACTTGAGAGGTCTGCAAGTGCATTTCAAGGTGACACAGTGGTGAACCCAGAAGAAGATTGCAAGGTTATTCAATTGAGAAGTGGTAAAGTAGTTGCCTCTGAGACCAAGGCCAATGAAGAGTTAGTTGAAAAAGAAGCTCCAGAAGAGAAGAAGGAAGAAGTAGAGCACGCCCCTCCAAAGCGTGCGGACAATCCATTCCCATACTCTCTTGACACTCATCCTGCATTGCCAAAGGCTCCTGAGTACAAGCCTAAGATGCCATATCCTCAGAGACTTCAAAAGGAGACCAAGGACAAGCAGTTCTCCAAGTTCTTGGAAATCTTCAGAAAGTTACAAATCAATATTCCTTTTGCTGAGGTTTTGGAGCAAATGCCTATCTATGTCAAGTTCATGAAGGAGCTGTTGTCAAAGAAAAAGCGTTTAAAGGGAGATGAGACAGTAGTCCTGACTAAGGAATGTAGTGCTGTCATTCAGAATAATTTGCCAAGGAAGATGCCAGATCCAAGGAGCTTTCAAATTCCATGCAATATTGGGAGCACAACCTTTGAGAAAGCCCTATGTGATCTGGGGGCAAGCATAAATCTAATGCCCTTATCTGTGATGAAGAAGCTGCAAATCCAAGAGGCACAACCCACAAAGATAGCATTACAATGGCAGACAAATCTATGAAGTCTGCATACGGATTAGTGAAAAATATCTTGGTCAAAGTGGGTAAATTCTTCCTCCCAACAGACTTTGTGATTCTTGATACAGGGGAGGATGAGAATGCCTCTATAATTCTAGGAAGACCATTCCTAGCCACTGGAAGAGCTCTGATTGATGTAGAAGTTGGTGAATTAGTGCTTAGAGTGCATAATGAGCAACTGGTCTTTCATGTTTTCAAAGATATACATCCAACAGGTGAATAAGAGAGGTGCATGCAGGCTGCGCTTATTGATCCAAACCTTCAAAAACCACCTAACGATACACAACAGATTCTGCAGCTCAAACCTCCCTTGGTAGCAGTCAATAAAATTCCTCCTGACATCAAACCTAAGTTTGGTGTTGGAAATGCATCATCTACAAAGGAAGAGGTTCCTAAAAAGAAGAAAGTACCCAGAGGATGGAGAAACAAAAAGATCCCCACTGAAGGTTTCTCCCCAGGGATGACGGTAGTGTTGACCAGCAATCCAGCATGGGTTTATATAGTAATCAAAATCCTCTCTCTGGAGCATATTGAGCTACGTTATAGAGACACAGGAAAGAAGTTCAAAGTAAGGGGTGAAGAGCTGAGCCCCTATGATCCTCCTCCTTAGAGGAGCTGACCGTCAAGCTAATGACGATAAAGAAGCGCTTGTCGGGAGGCAACCCGATAATTTTGTATCCTTAGCTATTTTTATTTTTCGTAGTAGTAGTTTTCTTATTTATTGAGTTCTTACTAATTTTCTGATTATGCAGCTATGTTATTCCAGGAACCGAACACCTCAAGTTAAAAAAAAGGGAAGAAAGAGCACATGACGCGCAAGCGTCAATGACGCATACGCGTCAGATGGATGTGTGTGAAAAATAAATTTGACAGAGAGTTGCGCAGGAGTGGTGCCAGAATGGAGCCTTTCACACAAACGATCCCACGCGTTTGCATACCCCACGCGTTCGCATCGTTTGTGATTTTCGCCATTCACGCGGACGCGTCACCGACGCGAACGCGTGACTTGCAAATTCGACGTAAAAGAGTGTTTGGGCAGAGAGTTGTGCTAGCTTGGGGCAGGACGTATGCTAAAAGTACAAGTTAGAGCACGCAGACGCGTGACTGACGCGTTCGCGTCAGTTACACATATGGCCATCCACGTGAGCGCGTGCATGACGCGAACGCGTCGTATGAATAATTGGCTCCCAAGCCATGTGAACAGAGAGTCGCGCAGGCGCGCGGCTGGCTTCGAGCAAATCGCACAAAATCCAGGGCACGCGGACGCGTGCCTGACGCTAAGGCGTCATCATGAAGAATGCGCGACCCACGCGTACGTGTGCCATATGCGTACGCGTCGCTTGCGCCGCCCAGTTTTCTTTCTCTCTCTCTCCCAATACTAAATCTCTCTTATTCTTTTATCCTTTTATTTTTCTCTCCTCATAATATTTATCTCTTCTTATTTCAGTTCTTCTTTGCTTGAGGACAAGCAAACCTTTAAGTTTGGTGTTGACGCTGCACTTATTGGTTTTCTGGCACAAAAGGGAGGCAAATCATCTTCATTAAGGAGCACAACCTGAAGAATAAAGCGACCGCTAGGACACCTAAGGGAGTCAAATCATCTTCATTAAGGAGCATAACCTGAAGAATAAAGCGACCGCTAGGATACCTAAGGTGGTTGAGTTCCTTTCATTTTTTATTCCTCCTCTCTTTTTCTATGTTATGTTCCGGCTTTCTGCTATTTTGCTTTGATTGTTGCATGATCCTTTATTAGTTAGAATCCTAGGACTAGTTTAGTTTTCTTTTAATTGCTTTAATGCTGAAAAGATGTTTCATGTACCACTCACTGAACTTGAATATAAAAAGAAAAGAAAAAGAAGTGATGTATTGCATGAGAAATTGAGTTAATTTTAAGAATAGTCTGATTTACTTAAATGTGGTGGTATCTTCTGTGATTTTTGAATGCATGATATGAACATTGCATATTTGAATTTGAATCAAGGGATGTTGATGTATAAGGAACAGAAATTTAGAGAATTATTATGACTTCTTTGAAATAAACAAAAATTTAATCCTTAAAGCAAAAGAAACAGCAAAAAAAAAGAGATAATAATTAATAAATAAAGCAAGGTCCAAGGTTCTGAGCATCAATGACTAGAGAGGTCAGACATGATTAAAAGCTCAAAGAGTTGTTTCCCTAGTCATATGCTTGTGGTATGATTGTGTCAAGTAATCCTTGAAACAGAACACTTAGAGTCGAGACCAAGTGCGTTTAACAGAGTATGCTAAAGGCTTTGAGCACCACTATCTGGGAGTAACGGAAAGAAAAATCAGAACTCAAAAAGAGTTCCCCAGTTAAGTGCTTGTGTTGTTTTTGTGTCAAGTAACTCTTGAGACAAAACATTTAAAGTCACGGCTAGGCTCAAGGTGCAAAGCACCAAAGAAAAACAAATTAAAGTAAATTTTGCTGTATTCAAGGATTAAACTGAAATATAGAAGATAAGAGAATTCATAATATTATTCGGATTCTAATTCCGAATGACCTTAACATTCTTCTGATTCAAAGGAGAGTGAGATGCCAAACCTATTCAGAAGTACAGTTATAAACCCCACTATAAAAAGAGACACGAGCTTAATCGAACTCTCATTCTCATACAAATTCACATCCTAAGCTTATATTAGTTTTGGTTGCTTGAGGACAAGCAACATTTTTAGTTTGGTGTTGTGATGCGTGGGCATCTTCTCTATCTTTTTCTAGTGAATTTGCACTTAAATTGTTGAGTTTAATTAAGAATTAATTATATTTTAGCCACTATGGATGCTATTTTGAGTTTTGTGCAATTTTATTTATTTTAGGTAGCATTCGGCAGAATTTAATGGAGTGTCTGCAGCATAAGAATCAAAGGAGATGGCTGCGAGGAGCGACGCGCACGCGTGCCTGACGCGTACGCGTGATCTGGAAGTATCCATGGCGACATGTACGCGTGACTGACGCGTACGCGTGATTTGAAGATTTGCTCAGCGATGCGTTCGCGTGACCGACGCATCTGCGTGACTTGCGAAGAAGACCAGCGATGCGTACGCATGACTGACGCGTACGCGTGACGTGCGCGATCTGCAAAATTTACAGAAATCGCTGACATGGATTTTGGGCCGTCTTTTTGAACCAGTTTCCAGCCCAGAAAACACAGATTAGAAGCTGCATAATGGACAAAGCAAGTGGTCCCCACCCATCAGCTGAAAACTTGTTAATTAATTCGAATTTAAATTCAAATCTTATCTTTTAGGAAAAGATATTATTTTTATTTTTAGATAATTAGATTTTAAATCTATTAGGATTAGTTATAAATAGGAACTCTATACATTTAGACACGGGACACACATTGTTACTAGAACCCTTATTTTTCTTCTCTGGACCATAAGCAACTAATCCTTCATTGTTAAGGTTAGGAGCTCTGTCTATTTTCGTGGATTGATTCGTTTGATCTTTTTAATTTAATTCATGTCTTGATTTATATTTCAATAATTGTTTTCGTTCTTTATTTTATGAATATGGGTGGAACGGAAGTATGACCCATGTTCTAATTGAGTTCTTGTAAAACTTGAAAAAGCTCTTTACTTGAACAACAACTTGAAAACATATTATACTGAATTTTAATTGTTTGTATTTAATGGGATACGTGACATATAATCCCCTTATTTGTATATAATTAAGATTCTTTTGGAATATAAACTAGAAATTGATCACCACCCTCTAATTGGAATTAATTGACCAAAGAATTGGCAATTAATGAATTTTAGAGGAGACTAGGAAGGTCTAAGGAATTAGGGTCTAGTCACATATAGTTTGCCATAAAATTAAATCTTGCATGATTAAATTAATTAGTAATAAAAGTTAATCCGAAAAATAGATAACTCTGAAACCTTAACTGCTTTCTCAATACTTTATTCTCAACTTATTTATCTGTCTGTCTTTAATATTCCAAATTTGCTGTTTAATGCTCTTTGAACATCTCAAAACCATTTTCTGCTTGCCTAAGTAAGTTAATCCTATCAAACACTATTGTTGCTTGATCCATTAATCCTCGTGGGATCGACCCTTACTCACGTAAGGTATTACTTGGTACGACCCGGTGCACTTGCCGGTTAGTAGTGTGGTTTGTAAAATACCGCATCAATGTGCTTAGATAATTCTGCAGGTCATTTATTGCACATAAAGAAGACACCAGAGGAGACTATTAAGCTTACTGAATTGGTTGCTAGCAATCAATATTTGTATTCATCTAACAGGAATCTTGTTAACTCTGAAGCTCCTCAGAGGAAAGGTGTTTTGGAAGTGGAAGCTGTTGATGCCATTCTTGCTCAGAACAAGCTTTTGTCTCAACAAATAAGTCTAATTACTCAACAATTGAGTGGAATGCAAGTTTCAGCTGTCAATACTCAGAATGCATCTCAAGAGGTCCCTTATGACATGACAATTAATTTTGTGCAAAATGATAATTATGATTATGCTCAATCCTCTTCTGAACAGGTCAATTACATGGGGAGTGGTCCTAAAAATCCCAACAATGATCCATACTCTAAGACTTACAATCAAGGATGGAGAAATCACCCAAATTTTGGGTGGAGAGACCAACCTCAGAGAGCTCAGAATTTCAATAATAATTCTCAGGGCGGCTTCCAATAGAACAATCATAATAACCGCCAATTTCAGTCTCATCAACAACAACCACCTCCGCAAGCAAATTCTAAATCCCAAGAAGATTCTAATTGGGAGATGATAAAGAGTTTTATGCAGGAAACCAGAGCCTCCATTAGAAATTTGGAGGTGCAAATGGGCCAACTAAGCAAGTAAATACCTGAGAGGTCTGCAAGTACATTTCCAAGTGATACAATGGTGAACCCAATAGAAGATTGCAAGGTTATTCAATTGAGAAGTGGTAAAGTAGCTGGCTCTAAAACCAAGGTCAATGAGAAGTTAGTTGAAAAAGAAGCTCCAGAGGAGAAGAAGGAAGAAGTGGAGCACGCCCCTCCAAAGCATGCAGACAACCATTCTCAGACTCTCTTGACACATATCCTACATTGCCAAGGGCTCCTGAATACAAGACAAAAATGCCATACCCTCAAAAGCTTCAGAAGGCTTCCAAAGACAAGCAATTTTCTAAATTTTTAGAAGTCTTCAAGAAGTTACAGATCAACATTCCTTTTGCAGAGGCTCTTGAGCAAATGCCTCTTTATGCTAAATTTATGAAAGAATTGTTGACTAACAAGAGGAATTGGAGGGAATAAGAAACCGTGGTGTTAACCAAGGAATGCAGTGCTATTATTCAACATAACATTCCTGAGAAAATGCAGGATCCATGGAGCTTTGTGATTCCTTGCACCATTGGAGATGTCACCATTCAGAGAGCTTTATGTGACATTGGAGCTAGCATCAATTTCATGCCACTTTCAGTGATGAAAAAGCTTCAAATTGCGGAGGTAAAATCTACTCGTATTTCTCTTCAACTTGCTGATCTTTCTATTAAATTACCTGTGGGTGTTGTTGAGGATTTACTTGTGAAAGTAGGACCATTTATTTTTCCTGTTGATTTTGTTATATTAGACATGGAAGAGGATGTAAAATCCTCTATTATTCTTGGTAGATCCTTTTTAGCTACAAGTAATGCTCTGATTGATGTGCAAAAGGGTGAATTAACCCTGAGGGTCAATGAAGAACAAGTGGTCCTTAATGTTTTTGAAGCTCTCAAGCACCCTAATGATTCTGAAGGGTGTATGAGAATTGATGTTGTTGAACCATTGGTTCAAGAGGTACTGGAAGCTGAGGTACTTGATGATATTCTAGATCCTATTTCTGAGTATGAATTAGTTGAAGTTGATGATTCACCACCCCAAAAGGAGCTGATGAACACGCTAATAAAGGAGGAGAAAGTCCCCAAGCTTGAGCTCAAACATTTGCCCTCTTCTCTGAAATATGTATTCTTGGGTGAAAATAATTCATATCCAGTGATTATTATCTCTTCCCTGAAGCCTGAATAGGAAGATGCGCTTATTTCAGTGCTCATGAGTCATAAAACGGCTCTTGGGTGGACCATTAGTGATTTGAAGGGAATTAGTCCAACCAAGTGTATGCACAAGATCCTTCTTGAAGATGATGCTAAACCGGTTGTGCAACCACAGAGGAGACTCAATCCAACTATGAAAGAGGTAGTCTAAAAAGAGGTAATGAAATTATGGAAAGCATGTATTATTTACCCTATTTCTGACAGTCCTTGGGTAAGTCCTGTGCAGGTAGTTCCTAAGAAAGAAGGGATAACAGTGATCAAGAATGAAAAGAATGAGCTTATTCCTACAAAAACAGTTACAGGATGGAGAATGTGTATAGACTACAAGAGGCTTAACACTACTACAAGGAAGGATCACTTCCACTTGCCTTTCATTGACCAGATGCTTGAGAGGTTAGCTGGTCATGCTTTTTATTATTTTCCAGATGGATATTCTGGATATAATCAAATTGCAGTGGACCCTCAAGATCAAGAAAAGACAGCATTCACATGCCCGTTTGGAGTCTTTGCTTACAGAAGAATGTCGTTTGGACTTTGTAATGCTCCAACAACTTTTCAGAGGTGTATGCTTTCCATTTTTTCTGATATGGTTAAAATGTTTATTGAGGTATTTATGGATGATTTTTCTGTCTTTAGTAATTCTTTTGAAACCTGCCTGAAGCATTTATCTCTGGTCTTGAAACGGTGTCAAGAATCAAATCTTGTTTTAAATTGGGAAAAATGTCATTTTATTGTTACAGAAGGTATTGTTCTTGGACACCGAATTTCAAGTAAGGAGATTGAGGTTGATAGAGCAAAGGGGAGGTAATTGAAAAATTACCACCACCAGCTAATGTTAAGGCAGTCAGGAGTTTCTTGGGTAATGTAAGATTTTATGGAAGATTTATAAAGAATTTTTCTAAAATTGCTAAACCATTAAACAACCTGTTGGTTGTTGATGTTCCTTTTGTCTTTGATTCTTATTGCCTGCATGCTTTTGAAACTCTGAAAGCAAACCTTACCTCTGCTCCCATTATAGCTCCCCTTGACTGGGATTTACCATTTGAGTTGATGTGTGATGCTAGTGATTTTGCTATAGGAGCTGTTTTAGGACAGAGGCATGGCAAGCTTATACATGTCATTTACTATGCTAGCCGTGTGTTAAATGATGCCCAAAAGAATTACACAACTACAGAAAAAGAATTATTAGCTATTGTGTATGCTGTTGATAAGTTTAGGTCCTATTTAATTGGTTCTAAGGTTATTGTTTACACTAATCATGCTACTTTGAAGTACCTTCTAACCAAGCAGGACTCTAAACCAAGATTAATCAGATGGGTGTTTGATGAATCCATATTTGATGATGATTTTTGGTTAGAATTGAACGGATTTCATCACATAACCTTGCACTTATTCCCTTGAATAACATGCTTTTGAACTTTCCTCCCAAATTGTGCTTGATTACGAAAAATGCTCTTTTGTGCCCAATTTGATATATTTTATTCTATTTACCTTCCATTCGATGCCTTGATCTTGTTTGTGAGTGATTTCAGGTGTATAAGGTGGGAATGGTTTGGAGGAAATGGAAGAAGAGCATGCAAAATGTAGGAAACATAAAGAATCAAAGGAGATGAGTTCAGAGACGTGTACGTGCGCACAGCCTCTCGTGCGTACGCACAGGAGCCCAAGCAGAGCACATAGATTATTTCGAGTGCGTCGCGCATCCAGGCAAGTATCTCCTAGTGTGCGTGCGCATAGGTACTTATGCGTACGCACAGAATGGGATTTTCGCAAGGTGTGCGGACGCACACGCTTGTGCGTCCGCCATGACTTCATTAAAAAAAGTACGTGACTCGTGATTTGAGGGCTTTGGAGGACCATTTCTGAAGTTTCTTAGCTCATATTGGAGGGAAAATGAAGGACATAACATAGCATATCAGTAGTATAGTTTAGGAGTAGGAGTAGAAGGTTTTTAGTTTTAGTTTTCTCTAAGTTTTTCATCATCTCTACTAGGGTTTCTATTAGGGTTTTACATTCAAAGTGCCATTTCCATTTTTGATCTTAGATTTTGCTAATCTCATTGTAAGTATTCTCTTGTTATTACTCTTTATAGTTACATTGTCATTACTCTTTCTTCTATTTCAAGTTATAGTTTAATTTCACTTCTCCTTTGCAATTTCAATTTCTTGTTGATGAATTTGGTATTTGATGTTTGTTCTATGCTTTCTTATGTTATTCTTGTTGATTGAGATCAATTGTTGCTTTTAATTTCAAGTCTTTTCTTATTTCTCTCATGTTTAAGCTTTTTTGCCCACCATGTGTTTGACAAAATGTCGAACATGGTTTTAGGCTAAATTTTTGTCTCTTGGCTTGGGAAAAGTGAGCCATTGGGTTCCTAGAGTTGGAATATCCAACATTTAGTGTCAATTCTTGGATTGTTAATTGTTCTTGTTTCCACTAACACTAAGTTGTTGCTAAGGCAATTAGCAAGCAATTTAGGATTTGTGGGTTAAGAACACTTATGCTCATTTAGCTTACCTTCCGATGTGAGGGTTGACCAAGTGAGACTAATCCATCATAATTGTCATAATTGTGGTTCCAACAAGGAAAGGAACCTTAACTCACTCCAAGCCAAGACCCCTTTTATGCTTTCAATCTTTCATACATTGCTATACTAATCTCTTTTATACTCTACTTGTTTATATTACATAGTCGGTTCTTTAATTTCTTTATTAGTTCAATCGTTACAATTTTGCATGTTCTTTTATTGCTTTATATGTTCATTTCTTCATTGAGAACCTCTTGATCATTACAACTGGAATTTGTACACTCGTTGCCCTCAAGTGATTCCTTGGGAGACAACCCAGGAGTTAAGTACTCTCGGATTTAAATTGGTTTTGAGTTGTGATACATCTTGTGAATTTCTAATTTGATCAGTGACCGATTGTTTGGGTTGGTCTATGCTTGCAACATTAATCCTCTTTTAGTGTGAAAAATCCAAACTCAAGCAATTGGCAATTCCAATCGCTCATCAAATTTTGGCGTCGTTGCCGATGAATTCACTTTGAATGCAATGAGTGCTAAGATTTTGGGTTGTGTAAATATGTGAATAGTGTGAATATTCAATTTTTGGTTTGCTACTTGGCACTAATTGGTAGGAGGCGCCTCTATCTTAGTATTGATAGCAACTAACACTTTTTATTTGTCTAGTCCTAGATAAATAGATATAGTTAGAGTATATATACTCATTTGTTTATTACATTTATTGATATCATTGCGTTTTATTTTTTCTATTCATAATGAATTATCACCCTTTTGGCTTGGAGTCTAGTTTTTATCATGTTGTAGGGGGTAGCAATTCCAACGTTGGCTCACCACAAGGTATGGGAGGTAAACTTGAGGAAGAGTCACAAGCAATCAATTCTTGGCAACAAGGACCGTTGCGAGGGCCCCATGATCTTAATGACTATCAACCTCTCACACCTAGGGGAACACGTCCTCATTACAATTTTGTCCATCCCTATGTTCATGCTCATTGCCCTCAACATGAGACACAACCATTATACCCTCAAGCCCCTTTATCTTTTCCACCACCAATTTTCTCTCCACTCACCTATCTACCGCCACAGTTGGGACAACCTAGTTTTCACCACCTTTCTATCCCCGTTAACTCCCCTTATGGAGAGCTTAGCTTTCAATTCCTCATCCAAGAGTAGAGGGAATTTCAAAGAAAGCAAGAGAATTGCATGGCAACTCTTTCTGAAGCTTTGTCACATCTAGCACCCTCTCACTCCACCCCTAGCAACCTTACCACACCCATCAACCCCGAAGTCTAGCATTGATGCTATAACTCCGAGAGGGAGTGAGCTGCTGATGAGCGGATAATTTGTATACTTTTTGGCATTGTTTTTAGTATGTTTTTGGTATGATATAGTTAGTTTTTAGTATATTTTTATTAGTTTTTAGTTAAAATTCACTTTTCTGGACTTTACTATGAGTTTGTGTGTTTTTCTGTGATTTCAGGTATTTTCTGGCTGAAATTGAGGGACCTGAGCAAAAATCTGATTCAGAGACCAAAAAGGACTGCAGATGCTGTTGGATTCTGACCTCCCTGCACTCAAAGTGGATTTTCTGGAGCTACAGAAGCCCAATTGGCGCGCTCTCAACGGCGTTGGAAAGTAGACATCCTGGGCTTTCCAGCAATATATGATAGTCCATACTTTGCCCAAGATTTGATGGCCCAAACCGGCGT
>NC_029774.3:117042791-117088595 GCF_000817695.3 Arachis duranensis | reverse complement strand
AGAGCATATGCAATCGTTTTCACTGAGAGGATGGGAGGTAGCCACTGACAACGGTGAAACCCTTGCTTAAGCTTGCCATGGAAAGGAGTAGGAAGGATTGGATGAAGACAGTAGGAAAGCAGAGAGACGGAAGGGAAGGCATCTTCATGCGCTTATCTGAAGTTCCTACCAATGAATTACATAAGTATCTCTATCTTTACCTTTGTGTTATTTTCGTTCATCACCATATACATTTGAGTTTGCCTGACTAAGATTTACAAGATGACCATAGCTTGCTTCAATACTAACAATCTCCGTGGGATCGACCCTTACTCGCGTAAGGTTTATTACTTGGACGACCCAGTGCACTTGCTGGTTAGTTGTGCGAAGTTGTGTAATGCCATGGTATTGAGCTACCACGTTCTTGGAGCCATTACCGGGGATTATGAGAGTTGTGAAAAAGTAATGTTCACAATTTCGCGCACCAGCTGCTTGATAAGATTCACTCTCAACCCACTCTTCGAAGGGGGAATCTACTGATGGGGGCAAGAATTTCGTTGAGGATGGGAAAGAGGAGGAACTTGAGGTAGGTATCAACCATGAGCTTCAAAGAGGTCTAAGTGATGAAGAAATTTCACAAGAGGTGGGCCTTGAGGATGAAGAAGATGAAAGTGCCTCACCAAGTCCCCACAACCAAGAGGACAAGTTACCTCGCCAAGAAGCAAGGGAAGATTTGAAACCACTACCACCCCATGTTAGATATGCGTTCCTTGATGAGGAACATAAATTTCTGGTGATAGTGGCAACCGATCTCTCCAATCAAGAAGAACAACAATGCCTTGAGGTTATCTAGAAGTATAAGAAGGCGATTGGATGGAGCCTAAGTGACATTGTGGGAATAAGCCCTCAAGTGTGTCTCCATAGGATTTTCTTGGAAGAAGGCACCAAGCCGGTCTGACAACCGCGAAGATGGCAAAATCCCACAATCCTTGATGTAGTCAAGAAGAAAGTAACTCGCCTTTTGGAAGCGGACATCATTTACCCTATTTCAGATAGTGAATGGGTAAGTCCGGTCCAAGTAGTGACGAAGAAGTCCAGAGTAACAATGGTGAAGATGGAGAGTGGAGAGCTTGTGGCCACCCGAGTCCAGAATACTTGGCGAGTGTGTATTGATTACCGCCAGCTGAGTCAAGCAACGCGGAAGGACCATTACCCGTTGTCGTTCTTTGACCAAATGTTATATCGCTTGGCAGGTAAATCCCATTACTGCTTTCTAGATGGATACATAGGATACTTTCAAATTCACATAGCTCCTGAGGATTAGGAGAAAATGAGTTTTACTTGCCCCTTTGGAATGTTTGCGTATAAGAGAATGCCGTTTGGCTTATGCAACGCACCAGCAACGTTTCAAAGGTGCATGACAAGTGTTTTTTCGGATCTTTTGGAAGATTGCATGGAAGTTTTTATGGATGATTTCAGTGTGTATGGTTGCTCCTTTGATGCTTGTTTAGGGAACTTAGCGAGGGTACTAGAGTGATGCACCAATACTAATCTTTTTTTGAATTTTGAAAAGTGCCACTTCATGGTAAAGAAATTTATAGTATTGGGTCATATTGTTTCTAAAGATGGAATCTCCGTCGACCTGGCTAAGATCGATGTTATTTCGAGTTTGCCTTACCCCTCCTCGGTGAGGGAGATCTGTTCCTTCCTTGGTCATGCAGGCTTTTATCGTCGGTTCATCAAGGTTTTTAGCAAAGTCGCCTTACCTCTCTCCCGCCTACTGTAAAAGGATGTGGAATTTTGTTTCAATGAAGATTGCAAAAAGGCTTTTGACAAGTTGAAGGAAGCGCTAACCACAGCCCCTATTGTGCGAGGCCCAAATTAGAATCAACCTTTTGAGATCATGTGCAACGCCTCGAATCACGCCGTATGTGCCGCACTAGCACAGCGCGATAATTTGGGTCGCCACGAGAAATCATGAGCGACCAAGGAACCCATTTTTGCAACAAGAAAATCGAGGCATTGATGAAAAAGTATGGGGTCATTCATAAGGTTTCCACAGCCTTTCATCCCCAAACTAACGGGCAAGCGGAAGTATCCAACCGGGAGATCAAGAGAATTCTAGAGAAAGTGGTTAATCCACAGAGGAAGGATTGGAGTTCTAGATTAGGAGATGCATTATGGGCCTATAAGACCGCTTACAAGACCCCAATCAGAATGAGCCCCTTCTGCATTGTTTTTGGGAAACCCTGCCACCTTCCGGTTAAGATCCAACATAGAGCCTATTGGGCAGTGAAGAATTGTAATCCGGACTTAAAGAGGGCGGGAATGGAACGTAAGCTCCAATTGGATGAATTATAATGCCTTAGGTTGGAAGTGTATGAGAATGTTCAATTCTACAAGAAAAAAGCTAAGGCATTCCATGATCAAAATATTAGGAGGAAGAACTTCAAGATAGGCGACAAAGTACTTGTATACAATTCAAGGTTGGGATTGATGCCCGGTAAACTCATATCTAGATGGGATGGGCCATTTAGAGTGGTGGATGTCAAACCTTATGGGGTGGTGGAAGTGATTCACCCTACCAATGGAGTTAAGTTCAAGGTTAATGGTCATAGGGTGAAGCTTTATCATACTCAACCAAAGCAAGCCAAGGAGTTGGAGATTTTCCTCCTTGGAAAAACTTCTAAGTGATCAAGGAAGCCATGCAAGTCCAACTTAGGACTCTAAACCAAAGTGCTTGGTGGGAGACACCCCACCATGGTGACCTTTTTCCAATTCTATCTCTTATTTATAGCTTTTTGGACTATTTGTTTTCTTGTGATATAATGATTAACTTAGATTTAGTTGGATAATTTTGAGTTGTATAAGTTAAATTACTTGTGGACTATGAATTTGTGCTTGTTTGAATGATTTGGGGTTGGTATGTTTTTGTGCTAAGGTTAGGAACCTTAGTTTTGAAGAGAAAAGAAAATTCTAAAACAGAGCATCTGTGCGTGCGTACCAAGCTGTGCATGCACACCAAGCTGTGCGTGCGCACAAATCTGTGTTTTTCGCCATCTGTGCAGACGCACAAGCCTGTGCGTCTGCACACACCTTGACATGCCCTCTGGTCACGATGCCAGCACAGCTTGTGCGTGCGCTTTGCCCCTTTTTCTTTTCTCTGTGTGTGCGTACAGCTGTGTGCATATGCACACGTTCCCTTTTGTAATTCATCTATGCTGCCGTACAGACATGTGCGTCTATACACTAATTGCAAGCCCCTCTGCTGGGAGCGAGGGAACAGCCTGTGTGCATGAACAACCTCCCCCATTCTTAACCTCTGTGCATGCGCACGGACCTGTGTGCACACGCACACCTGCTTTTATCCACATTTCAAAAAAAGAGCTCTTCTGTGCGCGCGCACGCTCTTGTGCGCCCGCACGCCTTAATGCAGCCTCTCTGGTCGCCGCGTTCGCACGCTGTGTGTGTTCACACCCTTCCAAGTTTTTGCTTTTGTGCACCCGCACAAGTCGCGTTCTGGGCAATTAAAGGGCAATCTGCCCTATTGAGAGGCAGCCCCTCTCTTTTCTT
This sequence comes from Arachis duranensis, assembly GCF_000817695.3. NCBI lineage: Eukaryota > Viridiplantae > Streptophyta > Magnoliopsida > Fabales > Fabaceae > Arachis > Arachis duranensis. The sequence continues at coordinate 117,085,043 of NC_029774.3, read as the reverse complement.
TTCTCTTCCTAGCTGCCCTCTCTCTCTCTCTCTTCTCTGCCCAGCTCCGCCGGTCAGCCTGCCGCCGTCAGCCCACCGCCGGCGACCACCATCTCTCTCTCTTTCTCTTACTTCTCTTCTCTTTTCTTTCTTACTTTCTTTCTCTTCTCTTTTCTCTATTCACAACTGGTGAGTTCTTTCTTCCGGTGTTTTTTCCAGCGAACCCAACCGCCGTGATTTCGTAGTGGCTATGAGAAGTACCATTGCTCCTCCCTAGTTCTTGTTTTCTTCAACCTCTATACCTAAGGTTCCTGTTTCTTTCTCTTTCTATTTATGTTAATATTTTTGCATTTATTTTCACTTCTTTTATGTTGCTTAGATTGAATTTGTTGCTTTCTTTGTTGCTTCTTTGTATTGTAAAGTGTTGTTGCTTGATTATTGGGTTGGTTAGAATCAATTTTGACCTTAATTGTGATGAACTTGCACATTGCATACCACATGTTCGATAAAATGCCTCAATGAACATCTTGTTTGATTCATATGACTTGGCCATCATATGCTTTCAATTTATCTTTGTTAGGCATATTGTATGAATTGTGCAACTTCAATTGTACATTTTGATGTTGATCAAATTGTTTTACCAATGCATTTCCTTGTTGGTATTCTTTGGGTTCAACCACCCACGTTTTCTAAGAATTGTGTACTTTGTTAATGGGTGACTTTAGTTGTAAATGCATTGTGTTGGTAGAATCTGAATTTTATTGCTCATCTAGGGATTTAAATTGAGTAATCACTTTACAAATGTTCAACTTTTGGTGATGTCTTGATCAAACATCTTTTGGCTTCCAATTAAAGAGCATTGTATATGTGATTACCACTTGTTGCGGATGAACAATTGACAGTTCCTTTTTGGTGCTTGCTTGAAGTTGCTTGCATTTCTATGTTTTATATTTGCAACTTGAGCACTTAGTTGTGAGGCTTTGAACTTTGAGTTGCCTTAAGGGTGTGATTACCGTTTTGTGCGGCTGGTGTGTGTGTTCCAACCACGCGCACCATTGGAATATACACACCACCATTATTCTTAATTTGTTGTTGTCCTATGACCTTGATATTTTATGTTTTCTTTCTAGCTGCGAAAGAAGGGTAAGAAACTGGTCACTTTGCCAGTTGTGCAACCTGCTGCCCGCGCATCCAGACCATGTTTCATGGATCACCCGAGTAATAATCTGAATATCTTGCTCAACCAGAGACCCGATTCCAATATGACAAATTTGAGAAAAGGTCAATTCATTGGGAACGGACGCTTAAGGTTCTGATCAAGTACAAAACAGTCATCCAAGAGTGGATCGCCTCACTTCATTGGGAGTTTTTAGAGCAAGACCCAATCGAAGTTAATGAAACGTTGGTGCGAGAATTCTACGCCAACTACCAAAATTGGGAAGCGGAGTCGGTATTCCTCCGGGGGAAGAGGTTGGATACTTCCAACCGAGCTCTCGAAGTTATTCTGAAGATCCCCCACATTCCGCCCGAGAATGACGATTATTCAAGGATCAAGGCGAGTGTGTCAAAGGGGAGGATGCCTTTGATTCCCATACTTGAGAGGATTGGCCGTCCCGGTGCTTCATGGGAGTATAGCAGAAAATTTGTTCCCGCAACTATAGCTTACTCTGATTTGAATGCCGAAGCTCGTATATGGCATCAAATTGTGGCGGATTACATTATTCCCAACACCCATGCTACCCATGTGAGATTCAAGACTACGTTGCTACTTTGGGCTATTATGGAAGGGAAGAACATAGCCATTGTGCCTTTATTACGCACATCGATATATAAACTGATTTAGAGGAAGAACATCAGCATCTATTTTCCATCGATGGTGATGCGTCTAGCAACAGCAGCGGGGGTAGAGTGGCATCCGAGAGACATTATATTTAAGGTTCCTAGAGGCAACAAGTTCATTTCGAGGGGAGATTTGGAGGGATAAAAAAACACAACACCCTCCGAGAAGAAGACACCCAAAGCACCACCACCAAGTCTACCAACTTCGTCAACTGCTTTACCCTTTTTCCGTCCTCTTCCAGAATTATTCGAAGACATCTTGCACGACATCCACCGTAAGGAGCATTTGGAGCAAAAGCATTTCGATTGGATAGCGGCAAGGCTAGAAGGGAGAGACCCCAGCCCACCTCCTAGAGCTTCATCCGAGCTAGCTGGGGAGGAGGGTGATGCAGTTGACCAACCCACATCCAAGTCCAACAGCTGAAGGTGGCCCCTCTCACCCCGCCGGAGCATAAGCATGCACGAAGGACCGTGCACAGACTAAGTGTGGGGGAGGATCGATGATTTCAAGGGGGTAAAATTTCTCTTTTCAAGGCACTTTACAATGTTTCTTGTAGTACTTTTTCTTTATTTTGAGTACTTTTAAGTATATATCATCTTGTTTGGTTTGTCTGTAAATATTTCTTTATTGTTTATGGATATTTAATAGTTAGTATTTGCATGTTGCATGATAGAATGAATAAGTTGGTGAAACACCAAGGAATTTCCATGAAATCTTTTTCTAGGGCGTACCATTGATTGAATTGAAGGAGATATTATGTTTGCCAACTTGCTTGGAGTAAATTGTTTGTAGAACATAGAAAAAGAGCTCGAACAACATACCTTGTGAGTCTTGAGCTTTAATAGATGGTTGCATCTTTTCAACCATAATGTTGTTCTTGTGTGTGATTATTACTCTTTTTTATTGTGATCATTGATTTGCATGATTCTTTATGTCATGTCCTGTATTTGTGTTTGAATGCATTTAGTATGATTGAGGCCATTTTTGATAATAAACTCACTAACCTATATGGCCAACCCTTGTATGCATCTTTGTGAACCCCTTTGAGCCTATGGATTCCCTTTTTGTTCTGATGGTAGCACATTACTCTCCTTAAGCGAAAAATCATTGATGTCCCCAAATTACTCTTTGATTAGCTTGGGTGGATTAGTGTATAAATTCTAAGTGTGGGGGAATTTTGGGAAACATTGGTGATAGAGGCATGAACTTATTGTGAAAAATTTTTGGCAATTAGGTAATGCTCATGCATTTCATTAATGAAGACATATGCATTTATAGTTAAAAAAAACTTGTGCATAACAAAGTATGAAATAAAGAGTTAAATAAAGGATGCATATTCCACGTTTGAAAAGAAATTGCACGAGTGAGGTGAGATAGAAAAAGAAAAGAAAATGGGTAGATAGGTTGTAATAACATGTGTATATAGGTGATATAAGATTAGGTGGACACTCAAGCTAATAAAAAAACTAATTCTTTAGCCATATTTCATCCTACCTAAACCCTAGTCCCATTACGTCCCTCTAAAGACCTCATGATATTTGTTATTCATGCATAAAATATTAGTTGATTGTTAGATGACTTACAAATCTTTGAAAAGCATGACAAAAGGAGAATTGAGTGGTTAAACCCTAAACACTGAGTGAATTGAGTAGATACACATCCGGTGAGGGATTCGATTACTCAATTCTATGTTCTTACGCTTTATATTATTTCTTTTTGCAAGTTGTTTGATTGGATAGTTTTGAAAATTTCAATTTAATTCTTTGGACATTGATCTTAGTGCATGAACTCTTTGCATTGGCCCTAAAACTTTCTTGTGATGGATTGGAATTTCATGGTTTGTTTCTACCAACTCTCATCATAGTACATATTGGCGACTAGCCTTAGGATAGTTGCATGCCTTTAAGTAGTTTATAGCATAAGTCATTTTCCCTTTCATCTACCTCCTTTGAGTGTGTTTAGCATGAGAACATGCTAGTGTTTAAGTGTGGGGGAATTGATGAATCCGTATTTGATGATAATTTTTTGTTAGAATTGAACATATTTCATCACATAAACTTGCACTTATTCCCTTGAATAGCATGCTTTTGCACTTTCCTCCCAAATTGTGCTTGATTATGAAAACATGCTCTTTTGTGCCCAATTTGATATATTTTATTTCATTTATCTTCTATTCGATGCTTTGATCTTGTTTGTGAGGGATTTTAGGTGTATAAGGTGGGAATGGTTTGGAGGAAATGGAAGAAGAGCATGCAAAATGGAGGAAACATGAAGAATCAAAGGAGATGAGTTCAGAGACGTGTGCGTGTGCATAGCCTCTCGTGCGTACACACAGGAGCTCAAGCAGAGCGCGTGGATCATTTCGAGCACGTTGCGTGCCCGGCAAGCATCGCCTAGTGTGCGTGCGTACAGGTACTTGTGCGTACGCACACGCCTGTGCGTCCGCACAGGTATCCGCGCATGAATTCATTAAAAAGAGTACGTGACTCACAATTTGAGGGCTTTGGAGGCCCATTTTTGAAGTCTCTTAGCTCATATTGGAGGGGGAATGAAGGACATAAGATAGCATATCATTAGTATAGTTTAGGAGTAGGAGTAAAAGGTTTTTAGTTTTAGTTTTCTCTAAGTTTTTCATAATCTCTACTAGGGTTTCTATTAGGGTTTTACATTCAAAGTACCATTTCCATTTTTGATCTTGGATTTTGGTAATCTCATTGTAAGTATTCTCTTGTTATTACTCTTTATAGTTACATTGTCATTGCTCTTTCTTCTATTTCAAGTTATAGTTCAATTTCATTTCTCCTTTGCAATTTTAATTTCTTGTTGATGAATTTGGTATTTGATGTTTTTTCTATGCTTTCTTATGTTATTCTTGTTGATTGAGATCAATTGTTGCTTTTAATTTCAAGTCTTTTCTTATTTCTCTCATGTTTATGCTATTTGCCCACCAAGTGTTTGACAAAATGTCGAACATGGTTTTAGGCTTAATTTTTGTCTCTTGGCTTGAGAAAAGTGATCCATTGGGTTCCTAGAGTTGTAATGTTCAACATTTAGTATCAATTCTTGAATTGTTAATTGTTCTTGTTCCCACTAACGCTAAGTTGTTGCTAAGGCAATTAGCAAGCAATTTAGGATTTGTGGGTTAAGAACACTTATGCTCATTTAGCTTACCTTCCGATGTGAGGGTTGACCAAGTGAGACTAATCCATCATAATTGTCATAGTTGTGGTTCCAACAAGGAAATGAACCTTAGCTCACTCCAAGTCAAGGCCCCTTTTATGCTTTCAATCTTTCATACATTGCTATGTTAATCTCTTTTATACTTTACTTGTTTATATTACATAGTCGGTTCTTTGATTTCTTTATTAGTTCAATCGTTACAATTTTGCATGTTCTTTTATTGCTTTATATGTTCATTTTTTCATTGAGAACCCCTTGATCATTACAACTGGAATTTGTACACTCGTTGCCCTCAAGTGATTCCTTGGGAGACGACCCGGGAGTCAAATAGTCTCGGTTTTAAATTGGTTTTGAGTTGTGACACATCTTGTGAATTTTCAATGTGATCGGTGACCGATTGTTTGGTCTGGTCTATGCTTGCAACATTAATCCTTTTTTAGTGTGAAAAATCCAAACTCAAGCAATTGGCAATTCCAATCACTCATCAGTGTTACTCCTTCAGGAGTTTGATATTGAGATAAAAGATAGGAAAGGGTCAGAAAATCAAGTAGCTAACCATCTTTCCAGAATAGAACCTGAAGCAGGAGTACAACCACCGACAACTGTGACTGAAACATTTCCTTATGAGTAATTCTTTCTCATTCAGCAGGCTCCATGGTTTGCAGACATTGCAAATTACAAAGCCATGAATTTTGTTCCAAAGGAGTACAGTAGGCAACAAGTAAGGAAGCTATTGACTGATGTAAAGTACTACATTTGGGAGGAACCGTACCTTTTTAAAAGGTGTTCAGATGGCATAATCCAGAGATGTGTCCTGGATGAGGAAAAACAGCAGATTCTTTGGTACTGTCATGGTTCTGATTATGGAGGCCACTTTGGTGGTGAAAAGACAGCTACAAAGGTCCTTCAGAGCGGGTTTTGCTGGCCGACTCTCTTCAGGGACTCAAGAGAATTTGTAAGGCACTGTGAAAGATGTGAAAAAGCCACGAATCTTCCTACCAACCATGAGATGTCACAGTAGGGGATTCTTGAGGTTGAGTTGTTTGATGTATGGGGTATTAATTTCATGGGACCTTTTTCACCCTCACATTCAAACAACTATATCCTAGTGGCAGTTGATTATGTGTCCAAGTGGGTGGAAGCTATAGCTCTACCCACCAATGATGCCAAGGTAGTGATGAGCTTTCTTTAGAGATATATTTTTAGCCGGTTTGGTGTCCCAAGGACACTCATTAGTGATGGTGGAAGTCACTTCTGTAATAAACAACTGGGCTCGCTTCTGCAGAGATATGGAGTCCGTCATAAAGTGGTAACCCTCTATCACCCTCAGACAAGTGGACAGGTTGAAGTTTCTAACAGGGAACTCAAGCAGATTCTAGAAAAGACCGTTAGTGTTTCAAGAAAGGACTGGTCTAGGAAGCTTGATGATGCTCTCTGGGCTTACCGGACAGCGTACAAGACTCTTATTGGCATGTCCCATTATCAGCTGGTCTACAGTAAAGCCTCTCACTTACCAGTTGAGCTGGAGCATAAAGCTTACTGGGCAATCAGGTATCTAAATCTTGATGCTAAGGCTGCAGGAATTAAGAGAATGCTTTAGTTGAATGAGCTTGATGAATTTCGATATTTAGCCTATGAGAATGCCAAGCTCTATAAGGAGAGAACCAAGATATGGTATGACAAAAAGATGGCCATCAGAGTCTTTGAGCCAGGTCAGAAAGTGCTTCTGTATAATTCAAGGCTCAAACTCTTTTTCGGAAAGTTGAAATCCTGGTGGTCAGGACCGTTTGTGGTTACCAGAGCTTCACCATATGGTCATGTAGAGATTCAAGAAGAGAATTTTGACAGAAAGTTTACAGTAAATGGCCAAAGGTTGAAGCACTATCTTGGAGGCGAGATTGATCGCCAGAGGTCTGCTCATTTGCTGAATTAGTAGAACTAACTGTCAGGCTAATAACGGTAAAGAAACGCTTGTTGGGAGACAACTCGATGATTTTGTATCCTTAGTTAATTTTCCGTTGCGTTGATTTTATTATTTATTTGATTTTTATTATTGAGTTTTACTATTTTTCTTTATTTTGCGTGTGTTTTGATCATGCAGAAATTTTAGAATAGGAGCCGGACACTTAGAAATATTTACTCTGAAAAGGTTGATTCAGCGTAGGGGTTAAAAAAATAAAAAAATAAAAAAGAAGGCGTTAGCGCCGAACTTGGTGTACACCAAGTTCAGCATGGAGAGCAGCTGCTTCACAGGAGGGGTGCGACGCCGAACTTCCTTCCATCCAAATTCGGCGCCAGATACGCAATCTTCACCGATTCTAGGCGCAATCCATTAGGATCCCAGCCAAATCACATGATCTGATTCCTCCCTCCCCCTCCTTATATTTATACATATATACGCCCCCTATAATACCCCCTCTTATACTATATACTTTTAAACGTATATAACCCACCCCCTTTATCTATATATCTATAAATAAATAACTAAATAAAATAAATAAATAATTATATATATGTATACAAAGAAAAAAAATAAAAAGTTTTAATTTTTATCTTTTTTCTCTTTTTATTATTTTCTTGTTTTTTTTGCACTAATATTTATTTTTATTCTTTCATACGTTTTTTTTATATCTCTCCATTTTCAGTTCTTCTTCGCTTGAGGACAAGCAAACTTTTAAGTTTGGTGTTGTCACTTCGCTTGTGAATTTTCTGTTTATTTTAATGGCACCAAAGGAATGCAAATCATCTTCACGGGGGAGCACAGTCTGAAGGATAAAACGGCCACTAGGATAACTAAGGTGGTTGAGTTCCTTTCATTCTATATTTCTTCCCGTTTTTACTATATTAGGTTCCTGTTTTCTGCTTATTTTGTTATTGTATGATCAGTTGTTATTTCAATTCATACGTTCCAGTTTAATTTACTGTTTATTTTGTTATTTAATTTTTATTCTGAAAGTGTGTCTCATGTATTGCTCACTGAGGTTGAATCAAAGGAAAAAGAAAAAGATATAATGCATGAGAAATTGAGTTTATATTTAAGATTAGTCTTGTTTACTTAAATGTGGTGGTATTATTTGTGATTCTGAATGAATGACATGAATAGTGCATATTCTGAATTTGAATCAAAGGATGTTGATGTATAAGGAACAAGAATTTAGAGAACTATTATAACTTCTTTGAAATTAGTGAAAGCTTAATCCTTGAAGCAAAAGAAACAGCAAAAGAAAAATAAAAGCAAGTTCCAAGAATCTGAGCATCAATGACTAAGGAGTTCAGACATGATTAAAAGCTCAAAGAGTTGTTTCCTTAGTCATATGCTTGTGGTGTTCTTGTGTCAAGTAATCCTTGAGATAGAATATTTAGAGTCGAGACCAAATGCATGTAGCAGAGTATGACCAAGCTAAGGACCGATGTTCAGACCTTCAGGCAACAAGAGGGTGAATCTCTCTATGAAGCTTGGGAGAGGTACAAGGTTATGCTCAGAAAGTGCCCTCCCGACATGTTTTCTGACTGGATACAATTGCACATCTTCTATGATGGGATTACTCAGGCTGCCAGGACTTCTTTGGATAATTCTGCAGGAGGATCTTTTCACATGAAGAAAATTACTAAAGAGGCTCTAAGGTTGATTGAGATGGTTGCTAACAACCAGTATTTATACTCTTCTGAGAGAACCGCCATGAGAAAGGAAGTCATGAAACTAGATGTTTTGGATACTATTCTTGCTCAAAATATAGCCATGTGTCAACAGATAAATGCCATTACTCAACAGTTGGATGGATTACAAGTTTCAGCTATTAAAACCCAAGATGCTCCTTATGATATGAGTGGTGAATTTTCTCAAGGTGAGAATCATGATTATGGACAATTTTCTTCTAAGCAGGTTAATTACATGGGCAATTCCTCCAGACCCTCCAACAATGACTTTTTTCCAAGACTTACAATCTGGGGTGGAGGAATCACCCAAATTTTGGATGGAGAAATCAACCATAGAGGCAACCAAATTTCAACAACAATAACTCTCCTCATGTAACATCCCAACTTTTTGAATCAAATCATTATTTAATAACTAATTAATTAATTAAAATAGTAATGATTTAAGATTTGAATTTAAAATTTAAACATATGAAAGCACTAGTGGTAGTAAATCTCTAACTGACAATAAACAACCTTTTAAAAAATAGTCATAACTGATTCTACATTTATCAGATTTGAATGATATCTAGTTATATGAAAAGACGAGAATACTAGCTCTATTCCTTAATTTTAGTATAAAATCAAATTCAAATTAAATTAGGTAGATAAATCTGTTACAAGTTCATAGTAGAAAATCGCGCTCTTATCAGCCAGCCTGATAAACTAACAGTATTTCAAAACTATCTCAATTTGTGGTTATTCGATTGACTTCATTTAAGATTCTTTTTAAAACTAATTCAATTCTCTATAAATTTGTCTCTAATAGCTATTTCCGAATTCCAAATGTAGTAAACGTTATAGGGCTCACAAAGTGGCAATTCAGATTGAAAATTTCATCTAAATGCCTCCTAACATCATCTACACATACCTAAGAGCTATTTCATCCTTCCTTTCTCAACCTATTCCCTTTTTCTATACAAAACATTCTAGTATACACAAAGTCGAGCCATGAAACAAGTCTCTCTTCACTAACAAACTGCATCTATTTGCATCGGAATACCTATCGGAACTTCACTCGAGGTAGGGGATTTTATGCTAATTTTTATATGTCATATGTTAAATATTTTTGGATATAGATGTTAGCATCACATGTCATGATATAATGTCTCTTTCCTTCATACGCATTATGCATTATAATAACAACCTTATGTATATTAAAGAATTGAGTGAATGATCCTTCGATAAGGGAAGGTGACCCCAAAGACAAGATAATCGAGATGATCCTTCGATAAGGGAAGGTGATCGGCAAACCTTTGGGATAAGAACCTTCGGTAAGGGAGGGGGACTATCCCATTAATTTTATATAATAAGATATCTTTGTTGATATAACTCTTTTTTTGTGTATGTCTAAATAATCTTGATTGTAAATGGAACTGAGGGAATGATCCTTCGGTAAGGGAAGGTGACCCCCAAAGACAAGATATCGATATGATCCTTTGGTAAGGGAAGGTGATCGATCGAGATGATCCTTCGGTAAGGGAAGGTGATCAACAAAACATTTGGGATAAAAACCTTCCGTAAGAGAAGGGAACTCCCACTTTTTATACCGGTTTAAGCTCAATACCTTCCATAAAAGCGACAAGAAAAAGTAATGAAAAGTACAATGAAAAGTGTGATCATGATTGTTCTTCTTTTATCCTTTTTTAATTTATGATTATGTTTATTATTTCATTCAAAGATCCTTTTTTATCCAAAGTTCCTTTTTGTATGATGTATGATATTGTTTAAGATCTTTAGTTTATTCAGATCTATTCTATTTGACATATCTATGGTAATGTTACTATTCTTCTCTTATTTATTATTTATTTTGCCTTACTTTATGGCTTATAAGAACATCATACCAAAGTTCATGAGTTTACATTTATATATTTTAATGCTATAGGCATTTTGTATGCATTACACATGTCATAACATAAGTAAATGAGAAGCATCTAAAAGTCACACCACTCCGACTAACAAGGACTTTTGAAAATAATAATTGAATAACATTGCATTATCAATATTTTTATTTTAAAACTCGGAGTGGCTGGAGATGAATACGATGACACCATACAGATAAACTACTGAGAAACTTTTGTTTCTCACCCTCTATCCGTACCATCTTCAGGAAGGATGCGACACAAAGTAATACACTGCTCAGTTGAGGTGAAAAGACAAGTGCACTATTAGGAGCGGGCTATCAAGAAATGTAGATACGAAACATTAAGCATTTATCTTAAGAAGGAAGAATAGGCGATTGTTTCAGTTATATTTAAACAAATTAAGAGAATTAGGATTTCCTATGTGTCTCGTTTTATCTTTATTGACTGATTGCAATTGTAACTATGATGTTTCTTTTTATGATTTTTTTGGTATGAGTAAAGCTTGTCATTGTTGTGCCTTCATCGTTTAGCATGCCCGTTTTTCATGTTAGTATTTCCAAGTCCACTTATATTTTTTTAACTAGTAACTATTCTAATAAAAACTAATTATTCAATATTTTTATCTATAAATTATTTTATATAAATATTTCACATTTTTTAAAAGAAAAATTTCACAAAATTTTGAATATCAGCTACTAAATATAATCCAAATAAAACTTAACTCAGTTTAAAAGTATTAGGGTGTTACACCTCAGGGTAATTTCAATCAGAATAATTTCAATAACAACAACCATCAGTTTTAGTCCTCTCAGTAATACCATGCACTCTCTCCTTCTCAAAAACCTTCTAACTTGGAATCTTTAGTTGCAGAACTCTCCAAGAACACTAATAGTTTCATGTAGAAAATCAGAGCTTCAATTAAAAATTTGGAGGTTCAAATGGGTCAGTTAAGCAAGCAAGTAGCTAAGAGGCCTCCTCACACCTTTCCCAGTGATACAGTGCCCAACCTAAAAGAAGAGTGCAAGGCCATACATCTGAGAAGTGGTAAGATAGCAGGTACAGAAGCACAAGTTAGTGAGGAGCCAGTTGAAAAAGAAGCTCCAGAGGAGGCTCAGGACAAGGTGGAGCTTGCCCTTGAGAGGCACCCGAACAACCCTTTTTTGATTAATGTTGAGCAATACATAGTGAAGTCTCCTGTGCTTGAGTACAAGCCAAAAATTCTATATCCTCAGAGGATTTAGAAGGCAGCCAAAGACAGGCAATTTTCAAGATTCTTGGAAGTCTTTAGGAAGCTACAGATTAACATTCCTTTTGTAGAGGCTTTGGAGCAAATGCCTATCTATGCTAAATTTATGAAGGAATTATTAACCAATAAAAGGAATTAGAAAGAGAGTGAAATCGTAGTGCTTACCAAAGAATGCAGTGCAATTATCCAGCAAGATCTTCCTGAAAAGATGCAAGATCCGTGAAGCTTTTTAATTCCTTGCGCCATTGGAGATATTACTATTTAGAGGGCATTATGTGATCTTGGAACAAGAATCAATCTCATGCCACTTTTTTTGATGAGAAAACTCCAAATAAATAAGGTAAAACCCACTCGAATCTCTCTTTAACTTGCCAATCGTTCAATTAAATTTCTTCTTAGAGTTGTTGAGAATTTACTAGTGAAACTAGGACCTTTTATTTTTTCTGCTAATTTTGTAATACTGGATATAGAAGAAGATGTGAATGCTTCCATTATTTTGGGAAGGCCTTTTTTAGCTATAGGGAGAGCCTTTATTGATGTACAAAAGGGTGAGTTAACTCTGAGAGTCAATGATGAAGAGGTTGTTCTTAATGTGCTTGAAGCCTTGCAATATCTTAGTAATTCTGAGGGATGTATGAGAATCGATTTAATTGAGCCATTAATTCAGGAGGTCTTTGAAAAAGAAGAGCTTGATAGTATTTTAGAACCCCCTTCAAAGGATGGTTTGCTAGAGATTGATGATTCACCACCATAAAAAGGGGAACCAAACACGCATACTAAAGAGGAAAGGCCACCCAAGCTTGAGTTGAAGCCCTTGCCTCCCTCTCTTAAGTATGCCTTTCTAGGTGAGCAGGATTCCTATCCAATAATTATTAGCTCCTCTCTGAGTCATGATGAAGAGGAGGCATTGATACAGGTACTTAGAAGCCACAAAATAGCTCCTGGGTGGACCATTAGTGACTTGAAAGGGATAAGTTTGGCTATGTATATGCACAAGATTTTACTTGAGGAGGATGCTAAAATCGTAATACAACTACAGAGGTGGCTAAATCCAATTATGAAAGAGGTGGTTCAGAAAGAGATTATGAAGCTCCGGGAAGCCGGGATAATTTACCCAATTTTTGACCGTCCATGGGTGAGTCCCGTGCAAGTTGTTCCCAAGAAGGGAGACGTGACAATGGTCAATAATGAGAAGAATGAGCTGATTCCTACACAAACCATCACTGGGTGGCGTATGTACATTGACTATAGGAAGCTCAAAACTGCAACTAGGAAGGACCACTTCCCCTTGCCTTTTATTGATCAAATGCTTGAGAGGTTAGCTAGACATGCATTTTATTGTTTTCTAGATGGTTATTCTAGATATAATCAGATTGCAGTGGAGCCTCAAGATCAGGAGAAGACAATATTCACTTGTCCTTTTGGTGTATTTGCTTATCGGAGGATGCCATTTGGATTATGCAATCTCCCAGCAACTTTTTAAAGGTGTATACTTTCTATATTTTTGATGCGTGAGCATCTTTCCTATCTTTTCCTAGTGAATTTGCATCTAATTTGTAGAGTTTAATAAAGAATTAATTATCTTTTAGCCAATATAGATGCTACTTTGAGTCTTGTGAATTTTGTTTATTTTAGGTAGCATTCAGTTGGATTTGATGGAGTTTCTGCAGCACAAGAATAAAAGGAGATGGCAGCGAGGAGCGATGTGTACGCATGACTAACGCATGCACATGATTTGGAGCTTTCCATGGCAACACGTGCGCGTGACTGACGCGTACGTGTGATTTGAAGATTTGCATAGCGACGCGTGCGCGTGACTGACGCGTCCGCGTGACTCGCAAAAAAGAGCATCAACGCGTACGCGTCACATGCGCCACGTGCAGAAAACATAGAAAAATGCTTGGGCGATTTCTGGACTATTTTGACCTAGTTTTCAGTCCAGAAAACACAGATTAGAAGCTGCAAAATGGACAAAATATGTGGTCCCGATCCATCAATTGAAGACTTGCTGATTGCTATAATTAATTCTGATTTAAATTCAAATTTGATTTTTAAAATAGAAAAAGATATTATTTTAATTTTAGATTTTTAAATTTATTAGGATTAGTTATAAAAAAGGATTCCATTAGTTAAATTAGAGTCCATCAGATTGTAACTCTGTACATTTTGATGAGAATCCTATTTTTCTCTGAACCATGAGCAACTAATCCTCCATTGTTAAGGTTAGGAGCTCTGTCTATTTGTATGGATTGATTTTATTACTTTTTCTATTTTAATTCATGTATGGATTTATAATTTAAGAATTGTTTTCGCTCTTTATCTTATGAATTTGGGTGGAACGGAAGTATGACCCTCTTTCTATTTGAGTTCTTGTAAAACTTGAAAAAGCTCTTTACTTGAACAATAGCTTGAAAACATATTCTCCTAAATTTTAATTATTTGGATTTAACAGGATACGTGACATATAATCCTCTTATTTTTGGGTAATTAGAATTTTTGTGGCATATAAACTGGAATTTGAACTTCACCCTCTAATTGGAATTAATTGACTATGGCAATGGCAGTCGATGAATTTTAGAGGAGACTAGAAAGGTCTAAGGAATTAGGGTCTAGTCACATATAGTTTGCCATAAATTAAATCCTACATGATTAAAATAGTTAGTAAGAAAAGTTAATCCGGAAGAATAGATAACTCTGGAACCTTAATTGTTTTCCCATATATATTTCACAACTTATTTGCTGCTTGCTTTCTGAAATTCTTAATTGCTGTTTAATGCTCTTTGAACATCCAAACACTCTTTTTTGCTTGCCTAACTAAGTGGTTTAACCAACCATTGCTGCTTGATCCATCAATCCTTGTGGGATCGACCCTCACTCACCTGAGGTATTACTTGGTACGACCCGGTGCACTTGCCGGTTAGTTTGTGATTTGTAAAATACCACACCAAGTTTTTGGCATCGTTGCTGGGGATTGATAGTGATTAACAACTATCAGTTGTTTGTTTGCTTAGATTAGGTATTTTAGTTTTAACTTTATTTAAATTTTATATAAAAAATTCGGAAAAAAATTAATAAATAAATAGCACCAATATTTTTCTTAATTTCTGAAATTAAGTTTGGTGCAGTTAGTTTTATTTTAATTCTTAGAATTCTGTTCATTCTTCTTTTCTTTCCTATTTACCACATGGTGTGTTTAATCCTTTTTGGTGTTTTGTGCTAAGGAAAAATAATGGAGAGAGATCACATGGGTTACTACTCACACCCGAGTAGTGATTCATATTATGGTGGATGGAGGAACTATCCAAATTTTGGTTGGCAAAGTCAAAACCAAAGAAACTTCAATGCTCCACGTTCCAACTATCAAGAGCCACCATCTCCATATTCATATCAAGAACCACCTCCTCCCTATTCATACCAAGAACTATCCTCTTTTTACACTTATCAAGAACCATCATCTCCTTCTTATGCATATCAAGAGCCACCATCTCCTTATTCATCTCAAATACCATCAGATCTTGAGCTCCTCATGAAAGAATTCCTACATGATAAAAGACGAGTGTCAAAAATGTAGAAAAACATGTGCAGTCGCTAATCAAAAACCAGGAAGAAGAACAAGCAAATTCCTTTCTAAGAGATACAATGCAAGATCCTATGGAAGAAAGTGAGGAAACCAATCAAAGAAGTTTATACTCCAGTGAATTAGAGAACTTTCCACCCTCACATATGGAAGAAGAGGAAGATGCACAACCTCCAAGAGCACAAGGGAGTAGAGCTTGCAAGACCTCTTCTAAAGCCATCACCATCCAATACAACATTCAAGTGGGTAAATTTCCTATCCTTGACCTTTACTTTCCCACTTGAATATGGGCTACTAGAGATAGATGGTCAACTTAGATCTCTTTATGGCGTTAAGAGTAAGAGGAAGATGGTTAGTGGCAAGAGTTGTCAAGCAAGGTTCAATATAGTTGCATGCTCCAAATTGAAGTGCAAGGATTGGTGTAGAGCTCAATTGAATGGGTCTAGAAGGTTGTTTGGATGTCTCTATGAGAATTTAGATTGCTTGCCACCCGGTGGGAACAATGGTGATCCACAAGAAGACGGGTGTAAAAGCAAGGTTTGGAACGCTGGAATTTATTCCCACAATCAACACTCTTGGGGCCTTGTCACTTACTTCAACTTGCTCAAAGGCGTTATGCGCCTAGTTTGGAATCTTGGTGGCCATTAGAATTACAAACATTGGTGGAGATTCCTGGATCAGTACAAGCACAAGCCACCATGACAAGGAGCTCACCACATGTCCAACTTAAGGACTTTAACTAAAGGTGCTTGGTAGGAGACAACCCACCGTGGTATGATCGCTCTTTTTCATTCTTAGTTGTTTTTTGTAGTAGTAGTTTTCTTACTTATTTGATTTTTATTGAGTTTTCACTATTTTTCTGATCATGCAGATATTTTTGAACAAGAACCGGACACTAAAAAAGGGAGCACAAGACGCGCAAGCCTCGCTGACGCGTACGATTCATATGCATGTGCGTGAAAAATAAAATTTGACAGAGAGTTGAGCAGGAGTAGCGCTGGAAGCATGCTGGAAGCACAAGCCGCATCACGCATACGCGTAACCCACGCGTGCGCGTCGTTTGCACTTTTCGCCTTCCACGCGTGCGCGTCAGTGACACATATGCGTGACCTTGAAATTTGGCGTAAATATGTGTTTGGGCAGAGACTTGTGTTGGTTTAGGACTGGAAGTGTTCTAGACGCACAAAATTGACTACCCGTACGCGTCATTTGCACAAGTGTTCATCCACGCGTGCGCGTGCATGACGCACACGCGACGTAGGAAAATATTGGTTCCCAAGCCACGCGAACAGAGAGTTGTGCGAGCACGCGACTGGCTTCGCGCGATCCGCACAAATCAAGGGCACGCGGACGCGTGCTTGACGCTCACGCGTCATTTAGAAAATTGCACAAACCACGCGTACGCGTGCTGTTCGCGTACGCGTCGCCTGCGCCGCACAACTACACTAGTTCGCCGCCCAGTTTTAATTTTCTTTTGCCCCTCTCCCAATCCTAATTCTCTTTTGTTCTTTTATCCTTTTCTTTTTCTTTCATCATAATATTTGTCTCTTTCTATTTTCAGTTCTTCTTTGCCTGAGGATAAGCAAACCTTTAAGTTTGGTGTTGACGCTTCACTTAAGGGTTTTCTGTTTATTCCTGTGGCACCAAAAGGGAGGCGAATCATCTTCACTGAGGAGCACAACCTGAAGAATAAAGCGACCGCTAGGATAACTAAGGTGGTTGAGTTCCTTTCATTTTCTATTCCTCCCCTCTTTTTCGATGTTATGTTCCGGTTTTTTGCTATTTTGCTTTGTTTGTTGCATGATCCTTTATTAGTTAGAATCCTAGGACTAGTTTAGCTTTCTCTTAATTGCTTTAATTCTGAAAAGATGTCTCATGTATTACTCACTGAGCTTGAATTCAAATATAAAATACAGAAGTGATGTATTGCATGAGAAATTGAGTTAATTTTAAGAGTAGTCTTATTTACTTAAATGTGGTGGTATTAATTGTAATTCTGAATGCATGACATGAACATTGCATATTCAAATTTGAATCAAAGAATGTTGATGTACAAGGAATAGGAATTTAGAGAATTATTATGATTTCTCCGAAATTAATAAAAGTTTAATCCCTGAAGCAAAAGAAACAGCAAAAGAAAAAAGCAAGGTCCAAGGCTCTAAGCATCAATGACTAGGGAGGTCAGACATGATTAAAGGCTCAAAGAGTTGTTCCCTAGTCACATGCTTGTGGTGTTCTTGTGTCAAGTAATCCTTGAGACAAGACATTTATAGTCGAGATCAATTGCAGAGTACGCCAAAGGCTTTGAGCACCATTGTCTGGGGATAATAATAATAATAATAAAAATAAAACATATATATAAAATAATAAAGATAAAAATAATTAGAACTTAAAGAGAGTTCCCCAGTTAAGTGCTTGTGGTGTTTCTGTGTCAAGTAAAGTTTGAGACAAAACATTAAAAGTCACGGTTAGGCTCAAGGTGCAAAGCACCAAAGAAAAAATTACTATGTTCAAGGATTAAATTGAGCTACAAAAGATCAGAGAATTCATAATATTATCCGGATTCTAATTCCAGATGACAGTGACATTCTTCTGATTCAAAGGAGAGTGAGATGCCAAAACTATTCAGGATTGCAGTTGTAAAACCCACTATAAGAAGAGACATGGGCTTAATCGAACTCTCATTCTCATGCAAATTCACATCCTAAGCCTATATTAATTTTGATTGCTTGAGGACAAACAACAATTCAAGTTTGGTGTTGTGATGTGTGAGTATCTTTTCTATCTTTTCCTAGTGAATTTGCATCTAATTTGTTGAGTTTAATAAAGAATTAATTATCTTTTAGCCAATATGGATGCTACTTTGAGACTTGTGCAATTTTGTTTATTTTAGGTAGCATTCGGCTGGATTTGATGGAGTTTCTGCAGCATAAGAATAAAAGGAGATGGCAGCAAGGAGCGACGTGTACGCGTGACTAATGCGTGCGCGTGATTTGGAGCTTTCCATAGCCACGCGGGCGCTGATTGACGCGTACCCGTGATTTAAAGATTTGCACAGCGACTCGTGCGCATGACCGACACGTCCACGTGACTCGCAAAAAAGACCATCGATGCGTACGCGTGACTGACGCGTACGCGTGACTGACGCGTACGCGTGACATGTGCCACGTGCAAAAAACGCAGAAAAACACTGGGGGCGATTTCTGGGCTGTTTTGACCCAGTTTTCAGCCCAGAAAACACAGATTAGAAGCTGCAGAATGGACAAAACATGTGGTCCCTATCCATCAATTGAAAAGACTTGCTAATTGCTATAATTAATTCTGATTTAAATTCAAATTTGATTTTTAAAATAGGAAAAGATATTATTTTAGTTTTAGATTTTTAAATTTATGAGGATTAGTTATAAAAAGGAATTCCATTAGTTAAATTAGAGTCCATCAGATTGGAACTCTGTACATTTTGATGAGAATCCTATTTTTCTCTGAACCATGAGCAACTAATCCTCCATTGTTAAGGTTAGGAGCTCTGTCTATTTGTATGGATTGATTTTATTACTTTTTCTATTTTAATTCATGTATGGATTTATAATTTAAGAATTGTTTTCGCTCTTTATCTTGTGAATTTGGGTGGAACGGAAGTATGAACTTCTTTCTATTTGAGTTCTTGTAAAACTTGAAAAAGCTCTTTACTTGAACAATAGCTTGAAAACATATTCTCCTAAATTTTAATTATTTGGATCTAATAGGATACGTGACATATAATCCTCTTATTTTTGGATAATTAGAATTTTTATGGCATATAAACTGGAATTTGAACTTCACCCTCTAATTGGAACTAATTGACCAAGGCATTGGCAGTCGATGAATTTTAGAGGAGACTAAAAAGGTCTAAGAAATTTGGGTCTAGTCACATATAGTTTGCCATAAATTAAATCCTACATAATTAAAATAGTTAGTAAGAAAAGTTAATCCGGAAGAATAGATAACTCTAAAACCTTAACTGTTTCCCCATATATATTTCACAACTCATTTGCTGCTTGCTTTCTGAAATTCTTAATTATTGTTTAATGCTATTTGAACATCCAAACACTCTTTTCTGCTTGCCTAGCTAAGTGGTTTAACCAACCATTGCTGCTTGATCCATTAATCCTTGTGGGATCGACCCTCACTCACCTGAGGTATTACTTGGTACGACCCAGTGCACTTGCCAGTTAGTTTGTGGATTGTAAAATACCACACCAATTTTTTGACATGGTTAAAAAGTTTATTGAGGTATTTATGGATGATTTTTCTGTATTTGGTAATTCTTTTGATTCTTGCCTGTGGCCTCTTTCCTTAGTCTTGAAGCAGTGCCAAATAACAAATGTTGTTTTGAATTGAAAAAATGCCATTTTATGGTGAGTGAAGGTATTGTTCTTGGGCACTGTATTTCAAGTAAAGGAATAGAGGTTGATAAAGTCAAGGTGGAGGTAATTGAAAAATTACTACCATCCACTAGTGTAAAGGCAATCCAGAGTTTTTTAGGACATGCAGGTTTTTATAAAAGATTTATAAAGAATTTTTCTAAAATTGCTAAACCTCTGAGTAACCTCTTGGTTACAGACATTTATTTTTTGCTTTAATGATGATTGTTTGCATGCTTTTGAGATTCTGAAAGCTCAGCTTATCTCTACATCCATCATAGCTCCTCTTAATTGGGATTTACCATTTGAATTGATGTGTGATGCTAGTGACCATGCTATAGAGGCCGTCTTAGGGCGGAGACAAGACAAGATTGTGCACGTCATTTATTATGCTAGTCGTGTGCTAAATGACGCGCAAAGAATCACAGAACTATAGAAAAAGTACTATTAGCTATAGTTTTTGCTTTTGATAAGTTTAGGTCCTATTTTATTAGTTCTAAGATTATTGTTTATACTGACCATGCTGCTCTTAAGTACCTTCTAACCAAATAGGATGCTAAACCAAGATTGATCAGGTGGGTGCTCCTTCTTCAGGAGTTTAATATTGAGATTAGAGACAGAAAAGGTTTGGAAAAATCAAGTGGCTGACCACCTTTTCCACCACAAATTTGTTGTCCTGGATAATTACACTAACAGCTCTACCATTAGAAGTTTATGATTGACTATTGTTAGATTCAGGATGAAGAGAAGCTTCATTCAAAGCAACAGGATTCGAAGCCAAATTATTCTTTGCGTTATTATCTCTAAGTACTTCTTGGTTGATACTCTCATCCATACCTAAAAATTACCAGCAATCCAATAACAATATCACAACAACCCACTCCAACCCAGTAATCTCAATAGTCAACATAGATAATTACACAATAAAAAATAAACAACAACAAGGTTTACAGATTAACTAACAACAATTATTCAAAATTATCCATAATCCTAAACCACAGTAATGAAAAATCACAGTTTACAGATTAACTAACAACAATTATAGTTACAAAAAATACCTAGAAGGCTAGAACATAGTAGATTGAGCACAAGGGGGACAAGGAGTATGACAGAAGCGCTGACGCGGCTGAAGGGCAGGAGCACGGTGGAACAGAGTTGGCGCTGGTGGGACAGTGGCTGCACGATGGAGGCAGAAGGCGAGACCAATTGCAGTGGCGACGGTGGCTTAGAAGTTCGAAGGGTGTCTTCATGATGGAGGCAGCTTCCAAAAGTTACGACGCCAACGGTGGCAGGGCAGTGGCTGGATGAAAGTGAGGGAGTGAGGGAGGAGCTTGATAAGAGGAAGGAGGAGAGTGATTGAATGAGGTTGTGAAAGAAACAAGGCTAAGAGGGTGCTGCAATTTGGTTAATGGTTAGGATTCCTCTAAAGCAACGATGCCATTTTAAGCAATTTTCAAAAAATTGGTCGGGTTCCATTTCCGTTCGACTGAAAAATTGGCCGATTCGACGGTCCAACGGCAGTTTTTGAATCTCCCAAATTTGACATCTGACTGAATTTCTATATCCACCGGTTCACAGTTTAATCAGTTTAATCAACCAGTTCAAATCGAATTTTATATGTGATAATTTTCATATGTTATATTACTATCAGATTTGATATAAGAATTTTTTTCTAAATTATTTTTTAATATCAGTAATATTATATGTACAAATACTTTTGTAATTTAATCTAATTAAATTAGTACAAGTTTAACAAAAAAAGTGTATACATCACATACTTCTCTTTTTCATATTTTTTTAGCACAGAAACTTATTGATATAACACAAATTGTGCACATATCACATATTTATCGATAAAGCATAGAACTTTTGTTATATAGTACATAAGTTTTTATACATAGCACAAATATTTTGCATATAACATATAAATTTTTTCTACGAATGTATTTTGTTGGTTGAGTGATTAATGTTTTGGGCATGTGATCGTTTAAAAATTTCTGTGGCATGATCAAAATTTCTGTGTTGTACACTAAAATTCCTGTGTTGTGTGTAGTTTGTTGGTTAGGTGTCAGTGTTTTAGACATGTGGTTCTTCAATTTTTTTTATTGTGCACCAAATTTTCTATATTGTGTACCAAAATTTTTGTATTGTGCACCAAAATTTTTATGTTGTATGTATTTCGTTAGTTGGGTCTCAATGTTTTGGATGATAATAATGATGATGAGGAGGAGGAGGAGGAGGAGGAGGAGGAAAAAGAAAGACGAGAAGGAATCAAACAAGAAAAGAAGAAGACGTCAACAATGTTTTTAAAGAAGAAGCAAGAAGAAGAAGAAGTAGGATGACGACGAAGATGATGTTAAAGAAGCATGCACATACAATAAACAGAACTTCGTTGGACTTAATTAAAAAATCACTTGGTTGCCTAACTTTATTATTTTAATATTATAAATAAAGATTCTTAAAATTGAGAAGGTTAATAACATAATAAAATAATATTTTAATTATTTTTAAATTTATGATTTTTATTATTACGAATATCACTATTTAATTTAAAATTATGAAATTTTTTTTTGTTAATTTATCAATCTCAACATTTTAGAGGAATTTGATATTTATATTATATATCTACAATACATTTTTTTTGTATTGAAACAGGGTTAAAGAACTCAAAAAATAAAGACCTAGATACAAACTATATAGGGTAAGGCGGCCCCTCTTTCATAATCACTGAGGATACTAACTAGTTCCGGGAAAGGTAAATTTCAAAACACAAACATCATTTAAACTTAAATTCTTTTTTGCTAGGCAATTAGCACATCTATTACCTTTCATATGAAATTATACAAAAAATATACTCCAATCCTTCCTTTTCCACTCATTCACTTTTCTAATTATAAGATGGGAGGCCAATTTTTTTCTTCCGTTGAGTCTCTGAACCATCGCCGCAGCATGTACTTCCACGACCAATTTTCTAAAGCTCATCATCCATGCAAGCTCTAATCCCTTTACCACTCCCCATAGTTCTGCAGTGAACACCGTCGCTTCTCCAGTTTGAGCGAAAAACCAGCGACCCATCACCCTTCATTGTTTCTCAGGAGACCGCCACATCCACTTCTGCCTAGGTTCATCTATGCAGCCCCGTCTGAGCTTAACTTCACCCATCCCTCTGGCAGTGGCTTCCAATTGACAAGCTTCTCTATTCTCCTTCCTTGGCGACTAACCTGGTAAGATCTCTCCATAGCTTTAATATCAGTCACTTGTTTGATTATTTCTATTTGTAGGTTGAGGGGTCACTTGTAGTTTTGTTCGTGGATTTCTCTGTTGCGCCAATACCATAGTCTCCAAGATGAAGATGTCCTTCCACTCAAAATTTTGATTATTACCCATTTGTTTCCTGAAATTGACTTCAATCCAGCTTTCCTAATTGAAATGGAAAAATCTTGAAATTTCTGTTGTTTTAATGAGTTTTATCCATGTGGTAGAAACTTTAGGACAATCCCTTAAAGTGTGCATGAGATATTCTTGACCCCCTTACATAATTGACATTCCCCATTTCTCCCAAATAATTTTGTCTTTCTATGATTTGTCATGACTCTGTTATGCATAGCTGTCCAGACGAAAGCTTTTGCTCGCTAAGGTCCCTTCCAACTCCATAGCTCCGTCCAAATAGTTTTTTCTTTTTCTGGCTAATTTGAAAGACTTTGTATGTTATGTTGACTACAAAATCCACATCAATTGAAATCTTCAAACCAAACTTGTCATCCTCATTTTCTGCCTTTAAAGGGCTCATGTCATAGATCTTCTTAACACTGTCTTCCGGCAGATGGAGTCTAAGCTTTTCTGAATCCCACTCATAATTTGTAGATATCCATTCCCACACAAAGCCGTCCAAATCCACACTGGCAGAATTAATAGCCTTTTTCTATTAAAACATCTTCTCTTCCCACCCATTGATGTCTCTAGAAATAAATGGATAAGCCTTTGCTAACATAGTGAACATAATGCTCTTAAAAAATAGCCCATATCTTTTTAAGCTCTTTCCACAAACTTGAGTTCGTAGGCTTATAGTTTGTATTGTTGTTCAATCTTCTCCCATTACAGTATTTATGGGATAACAGTCTCACCCAAAGAGCTTCTGGATTTTCCATTGCTTGCCATATGATCTTGAACATGAACGGATCATTTATGGTTGAAATTTTCTGAATCCAAGACCTCAGGTGTTTCAATTGACAGAGGGTTTTCCATCCAATCAGGTACACTCATCTTTGATTAGGTTTATCTCCCCAAATAAAACTTCTTTGAATCTTTTCCAATTCCAAATAGATTCCTTTGGGTATCCTCTCATGTTGCATATTGTAGTTTAATACTGGATTTAGTATGGTTTGAGCTAGCGTAAATCCCCCTGCCAAAGACAAACATTTAGCCTTCCACCCTATAAGCTTGTTATGAACTCTTCCCAAGATTTCTTTAAAATTATATGTACTCCTCCTATTATTGGTGATGAAGGCTCCAAAATATCTTTCAGGTTCCTGTTGCTCTTTGAAACCTGAGAGATTGAAAATCTTCTGTCTTGGAAATCTTCAAGATATCTTCCAAGATATCTTTTATTATTTCTTAGATTCTAATTGAAACTTTTTTTTCAAAAGAAAATTAGCTCCTCCCAACTTCTTTTGACATAACCGGAAGGAAGCATCTTGGTCTAAAAAGTGATTCGGCTTAGCTGCCATGTTTTAAGGACCAAGTTATTAATTAGAATATAAAATATTTTTTAACATTTGCTACTATAATTTAATAAATAAAATATTATGAATATTGTCACTCTTATTTTAATAATAATAATGTCATTTTTTTCAAAGATAATAATGGTATCTTATTCAATAGAGAAATAAATACAATGTCCAAAAGTCAGGACAAGAAAAATAGAAAAAGGAGATTCTCAAATATTCACAAACAGGTGAAATTATAAGGAAAGGCTCCTGAACATGCTCGAAGACTCGTTGACACCTCTCCTTCTAAATATTCCAAGCTATAATCAAAACCAGTCGAGCTCTGTGACAGCTTGTTCCTTGAAGTCTAGTTTGTAACACCGAATCCAATCGAAGAACAAAGAACATCTAGGGTATGGAATAAGGTAATCCAAAGAACTCTTCTTCCACACTAGATTAGCGTCTCCACAGAAAAATAGACAGTCCATGAGTGATTATGGTGTTGACTTGCAAATTGGATAAGTTGTCAGAGTAGATGAAAGCCACTAATGGATGAGAAGTAGAACATGAAGCTTACCATGGAGGATTTTCCATGCAAAGAGCAAAATCTTGTGAGGGATTTCAGCTTCCATAAATGGCTCCAAACTGGCTTCTGTTGCATGAAATTCGAACAAAATTAAATAAAATTATGGTAAATTTGCTAAGCAATCACGTACCCTAAAACATCATCATATGTTTTTGCTCGATTTATCACCCATTGAATTATGTCTTCACCTTCTCCTGGGGTTTTGGAGAGGATTCACTGAGTAATTTCTGGAGGAAGAAGATTTAAGATTAATGCTTGGTTCCACTATTTATTTGACAAAAACAAGTCTTTACCCATAACAGATGGTAACTATCTGATAGTAGTGCCGCAGATATGAAACAATGAAGGGGTAAGGAGGAGGAAGCCATAATTCACTAAAGATTCATATATCACCTGAACTTACTTTACAACTAATGCCTTTCTCTACAACTTGCCTCCCTTCAAGAATACTTTGCCAACTCCCAAAAGGTAAGGTTCCTACTTCTGCTGTAAGGATAGAATTAAATCTGAAGTATTTACCTTTAAGTATTCTAGAAAGAAGAGAGTTAGGTTGAGTCACGATTTTTTAGTATTGTTTACCCAAAAGAGTTAGGTTTTAAGCCTTGAGATCTTTGAAACTAAGCCAGCCTTTTTTCTTAGGCTTAGTCATCTTATCCTAGCTAATCTACACCATTCGCCTTTCAGAACCTTGCTGCCCTCACCAGAATTGGGTTAGAATACTATGAATTTCATTTTACAAGATGTCCGGAAGTTTAAAACATGACAAGGTGTAGATTGGTATGGCTTCACCAACTGCTAAGAGCAATACCTGTCTTCCTCCATTAGATAACAAGCACCTTTTCTATCCTTGTATCCTTTTTAAAACCTTATCTTTGATTGAGTTGAAGGTGGCTTTCTTTGAGCGGTTGACAAGAAAAGGTAGACCCAAATATTTATCCTGTACACCTATGTGAGAAATATTCAGCTGTGCTGCTAGGGAGGTTCTAATTGGCATTGGATTGTTATTACTAAAAAACAGGCCGATTTATAAAGATTAACTCTTTGCCTACTGAAGCTATCATAAGATTCTAATAATTCTAGAATAAAGGCACAACTATTTTTTGAGGCTTTACCTAATAGAATAGAATCATCATCGAATAGCAAGTGATTTATAGTTGGGTATTTTCTGTTTATCTAAATTCCCCAAATGAGACTATTTTGCTCTGCTTTGTGTAGCAAAAAGGAAATGCTTTCTGCAATAATAAGAAAAGAAAAAGGGATAGAGGGTCACCTTAACAGATGCCTCTATTTGGTTTAAAAAATCATAGGGTTGACCTTCCACAACAATAAAGTAAGAAACGATTGTCATCAATTCACGAATTCAGTCAATGAATCTCAATTCAAAGCCCAACTTCTCTATAATAAACCATAGAAAATATTACTCCACACTATCGTAGGCTTTACTCATATCAAGCTTGAGTGTTATTTCGTATTCCAAGCCTAGCTTCTTTTGTTTAAGGTAGTACATATATTCGTGTGCTATAAGAATGTTATTAGAAATAAGTCTACATTTCAAGAATACACTCTGAGTAGGGCTAATTATCTTGTTCATATACTCTTGGAGTCTATGGACCAGCACCTTTGAAATGATTTTGTAGACAACAGAAGACAAACTGATGGGTCTTATCTGAGTCATATCGCTCGTATCTAGGACCTTTGGCACTAGACATATATTGGTATGGTTAAAACTTTTCAAACTTCTACCTCCATCAAAGAAACTCCTCATAGTTCGAAACACGTCATCTCCCACTATATCCCAGTAGAATTGAAAGAATTTAGCCGTTATACCGTCCTCTTCAAGTGCACCAGGGTAGATACTAAAAGTAGCTCTTTTCACATTCTCTATAGAAACAAGTATTCTGAGCCTATGGTTCATGTTAGCTGTAACCTTAGGCTCAAAGTCTATGAAAAAAGACTCAGGATCCACCTGATTGGAAGATGTAAAAATACTCTTAAAGTAGTCCTCAGCCACCTTAGCAATATCAGTATTGGTTGTTGCCATATCCCTATTATCCCTCCACAGATGACATATCTTATTTCTTCTGATTCAAGATTTAAATTTTTGATGGAAGAAGTTTGTATTTTGCTCTCCTTCTTTTAGCCATTTAATTCTATATATGTCTTTTCAATAAAGTTTCTCATACAAATATGCTTTTTCAAGCCATTGTTCAAGCTCAAGTAATTCAATATCTCCTATGATGTCTGATGTCTGTTTTTGTTCTAAGAGAGCAGTAACTTCTACAATCTCCTTTTTAGAATTACTAAATATGTTCTTTTACCAGAGAACCAATTGGTGTCTAATCAATTTATGCTTTTGAAATAATCTGAACATTGTTGAACTTTCTATATCTGAGTTCCAAACCTCACTGATGAAGTTACGAATTTGTTCTTCACCACACCAGTGGAATTGAAACTTGAATCTCCTCTTTGATTTCTCTGATTGGTAGTTAGTTTCCAAACGGAGGGGGCATGGTCAGAACCTATCTCTAATAGTCTAAAGGCTGTGGGTTGAGAGTATAATTAGGACTAAGATTCATCAACAAGCACTCTCTCAAGACTTTGCTGAATTAGTTCACTTTTTTTACATCTGTTACTCTAAGTAAATGGTCTACCTACTCCATTCCCAAACAATCAACGAGTTATTTCCAATAAAGTAATTAAATGCAGTAATAGAAGAATCAGATTTAGGATTACCACCAAGTTTCTCACCTTGATCAATAATGGAATTGAAATAACCAACAATAACTAATTTACCTTAGAGTTGGGAGAGCACCAAAGAAATTTCTTGGAATTAGGATAGCCGAATATTCTCATTGTAATTTAAATAAATGCCTACAAAATTTTATTCAATGTTAAAAGGGACATCTTTTATCAAGATAGCAATGTAAAACTCAAAACAACTGATAATCTGAATAACAAAATTATCCTTTCATGCCAACGTAAGTCTACCCACACTATCAAAAGGATTAACAATTTTCCAATTAGAATAGTCACAAGTCCTGAATTTTTTTCACCTATCGAGATTGGTTTTTTGTTTCGCAAAGAAAAACCAACTCGGGGGAGTGGGATTGAACAATCCCTTTAAGGTTGTGAACTGTCAAGGGTCTCCTCAAATTCTGACAATTCTACGATAACATTCTCATTGGTCTTGGAGTGCCAATGATTGGCTAGCACCCTTTACCCTCTGATTAGCAATTAGCTCTTGTTCAATACATATTTTCTTGATCACAAGCTCATATTTTTTATCAGAGAATCTTCACTTTGTCCAACCCAATTGATTAAGTGAATTATGACCCTGTCTTGCCATCTGTTTTAGATTCAGTTTTTGCTGCTAACTTCTTCTATTACCATCTGATTATCTTCCTGGATTTCATTCATGGAGCCTGTAATATCTTTTAACATAGAGGAGAATCAGATTTTTTTCATTGACTGCCAAGCTAACTTTGAAATTTGGTCGGAAAACTCTGTACTCCTTGAAACTTCATTCCTTTCATTCTTCATATTCAACTTAGAGAAGCTCTCAAGCAACTAAGAAGGAGCAAGCTTTTTCCTTAGTTGTGAAGGCTTAGATTGTTGATTGCTGAAATTGCTTGCATTATACTACCGTCATTGTCAATTCTTTTTTTTTAATCTGATCAGTATTCACCCAGTTGCTAACGCTTTCCACTTTAATATCACCTGAAGTAGAGTCTGACATGAAAATTTGGCAGTGCTTTGAATCATGTCCAAGATGAGAACAATAGGTGCAGAAGATCCTAATACACTAATATCTCAATCTAATTTTCAACACTTTATCTCCTGGAGCAGCCATCTGAATCAAATTCTTCACTTTTTATCACCATTGATAAGCTAGATTTAAGGATTCTGGATTTTTTCTGACAAAAAAAGTTAATATCAATAATCTCACCAATCTTCTCATTCAATTTACGACCAACCTAAACAGTCTTGAATGTTTTTAGAGGCCCCTAGAATTGAATAGAAAAAGAACTAATTTCCTCATAGTCCTGAGAGTCAACATCTGTCTATCTGCGAACATATAAAATATAATCTTTAAAGAGTCATGGAGATCCCACCATTGTTCTCAAAGAAGAATTGGAATTGGTTTGATCATAATTCCACTGATCTAATCTATCCGGTCTCCTCTAGATGACCTTCAATGCATTGTCAATAATTCCTATTGAAAAGACCTTACCAGTAAACACATTACCAAATGGACTCTTAGTACATGTCTCCAGTTCTTTAGAAAAGTTTTCCTTTGTCACAAACACACCAATTTTTCCTCTTCTTTCATGCTCTTTGGGTTTGAATGTAGACTTTATCTCTCTTTTGGATTCATGATATGAATGAGGGTGTGATAATAATAGAATGAGAGAAAGATAATAAAAATAAAAAGAGCGAAAGAAGAAGAGAAAGTTGTAAGAAATTAAATGGATTCAGATGAAAACAGAATTTGGAAGAACAAGAAGAGAATTAGAGAATTAAGGCTGAAAAAATATTTGGAAGTACAACAAAAATCTTAGCAGAGTAATTTTAATAATGTCATTTTTTCTACAAATTTATACAAATATATAATTAAAAAATTTTATATATAATGATATTATAAAAAATGAAAAAGATACTATCATTTCTCAAAAAGTTAAAATTAGATTTTTTTTAATGAAGTGAGAATTACAATTAACTATTTGTCTAATTTTTTATTTAAAATTAAATTCTTATAATTATAATTTTAAAATAAAGAATTTTAGAAAATTAACTGTAGCATAAGTTAACTCAGATAATTTTTTTGTTTTTAATTTTAAAATTTTAAAAATAAAGATAATGAAAAATTGTTTTATTCTTTTTATATAACTAACATATTTTTTAATTAATTGACTATAATTGATTATAGTCCAAGTTGATTCCCTAGCAGACCTTCTGAAATTAAACATAAACATAAAATATGGAGGGTATCGATGTAATAAGCGCACTAAGAAGAAAGTGCACAAAGGAAAGAAGGCACAAAAATAAACAGAGGAAGAAGAAGCATAGAGAGTTTCCTTGTGTGGGTGTGTGGGGCCATGCCATGCTATCTTCCTCCATAGACAACAACCACCTCATCACACTCACTAACTCATAAACCATCATTGCTTTTACTGAATTATATCCCACTCTTCCTCCCCCTTTTCTTTCTTTCTTTTTCTTCTCCATCACCAAAACACAAAACCAAACATGTCCCCATTCGCATTCCCACTACCATCATTTGAATGAATCAATCCATGTCATAAAACAACTATTGCCCATGTTTTTCATTCCTTTCCCTTTGGCCTTGTTTGCTTTTGTTGCTCTTGTCTCTGCCTCTTCCTTAGTCTGAAATCTACGTGTGAAACAAAAGGCAGAATCTTTCCGTATATACACTAGAAAAGTTTCTGTCTTTTTTCCATTTTTGTAGATGGGGTGCTGGTGAAGGTGAAGGTGAAGGTGAAGGATAGTAGTTGGTGCAAAACTGCTTTGTATAGTAGTACTATGGGGAATTGCTTGTGTAGGTTGGAATCTTCAGATTATAGAGTCTCTTCTAATGCAAAGCCAGGTTCGTATCCAATAACAAAACTTGCCTTTATTTTTCTATTGGAGCCAACTCTATTTGATCACATCATAATCTTTTTTCTTCTTTCTCGTATATGTTTCTTCTATTTTTATTATCATATATCTGATGATGATGATGATACTGTTGTGGCGTTCAGTTTATTGTTAAAGAAAAAGAAAGAAAGAAACTTACTTTAATACAGTGTTAGATTCATTTATAGTCTTACTTGTAGGCAAGTAAAGATTATGCAAATCATTAGAAGAAGAAAAGAAAATGGAAACAAGAATATGCATATCTGAGTTATATGTATCTCTTTACAAAAAGTAATAACTTGGGGTGTAAATTCTTTTTTGTGAATATGAGTCCTCATCACTTTTCCCTTTGTCTGCTTTAAAAGTAGGTCGGTTCAATTTGTAGCTCTTAATTGGATGATATCATCATAGTGGAAAACCTCAAAAGTTTAGTGCGTTAAGTATTATCTTCATTGAAAAATTGGTGGTTGGTTTTAAAAAATCTAAAAAATTATTCTTTGCTTTCTCAATAATTATTTATTCCCTTGCTTTTGAATTGTCTTTTTCTCTGTGTTTGTCTTCTCTGTCTCTTAATGGTGGAATATGAAATACAAATTAATTTGCCTACGCTCCCTAGTTTATGTTACATAATAAAGCTGCAGTATTTGTTATTTTAATGATAAATGTTGTTGTGATGGTGATAGCATTTGGATAATATGGTGATTGTTGCAATATTTGTAAATGTGAATAGAATAATGCTACACATCTAAGTCTTTTTATTAACTAAGTCCAACCAAGTTGATTTAACATAACAAAAATCAATTATGACTAGCATTATTCCAAGTCTTATTGTTTAACTTGATTGGACTTGGTTCATAAAAAGACTTGGATGTGTAGCATTACTCATGTGGATAATATGTTGTGTTTGGCAGAATTTAATTTGGGTACATTATTTTGTTGTGATTTTTGATATAGATTCAACGAGAGAGGAAAACAAGGCAATGAAACAAAGGAATGATAATAGTAGGTTACCAACAAATCCTGAGGAAGTGGAAAACCTACTATTACGCCGTGATTCAGCTGCGAATCCATTGATTGTATTCAGTTATGATGAACTAAAGATAATAACTGCAAATTTTAGGCCGGATCGTGTGTTGGGGGGTGGTGGATTTGGAAGTGTATATAAAGGGTTCATCTCTGAGGAGTTAAGGCAGGGTCTTCCTACTCTTCCTGTGGCTGTTAAGGTTCATGATGGTGATAACAGTCATCAAGGCCACAGAGAATGGTTGGTTAGTAGTACTCTTTATAACCATTCTCTTACATTGTTTATATCGACTCCCTTCATCGTCTTTGATGTCTCAATGTCGCTTATTGGTCACATCTGCAGATCAACTTATCTGGATATAACTTAGTTTGCTCTGACACTGATTTGAGGTTGGTTGCTTGCTTTCTAGGCAGAAGTCATATTTTTGGGGCAGCTATCACATCCGAATCTAGTCAAATTAATTGGATACTGCTGTGAAGATGAACATAGGGTGCTAATTTATGAGTTTATGGCCCGTGGAAGTGTCGAAAACAATTTGTTCTCCAGTTAGTATTTCTTTCTACATTGAAATTTTGTGTTCTTTATTCTTTGTTGTTGATGTTTGTAAAAGCTAAGTTCTGTTCTGCAATATTTGACATCTAAGAATGTAATTCAGACCAATGATTATACTCACCTATTTATTTATTTTTATTATATATCTAATTAATTAGTTTCTCATATATATTTCAGAAATATTGCTTCCATTGCCATGGTCCATAAGAATGAAGATTGCATTTGGAGCTGCAAAGGGACTTGCATTTCTTCACGAGGCAGAGAAACCTGTCATCTATCGTGATTTCAAAACATCAAATATTTTATTGGACCTGGTCAGTAATATAGATTTATGTTAAAATACCATTTTATTTGTGAACTTTCTATTTACAGTGAAAATATGCTGAAATTGGAGCAATAAGTATTTTACTATTTAACCATTTATTGGCAAGTGAGGTCATCACAGCATCACATGCTTGTTAAAACAGAATGTATCTATATCCAGCTTAGCAAATTCTCTTTTCAGTGATCATTAATGTCTTGTTTCTCAATTTGACAAAACAATAGATGTATACGGTATACCTACCTTTCAAGTAACATGATTTAGTGGAGGATTCATGCATAGAATTTTATTTCGTTTTCGTTTGTACTATGATTTGTGCTTGTTTCATCTATTCTTTTTGTTCTGCTTAACCAAAAATGCACTTGAACACAAACAACACGCATCACAAGATCAAAACAAACTAGTCACAGGCCTGAAATTCTTGTATAAATGATAGTGTACATCAAATGAAACTAACCATCTTTTAATTATTTTCCCCTTTCCTTTTTTCGCATGTGCCGTAAACAGGACTATAATGCAAAACTTTCTGACTTTGGCCTTGCTAAAGATGGACCAGTTGGAGATGAATCCCATGTTTCGACTCGCATAATGGGAACATATGGCTATGCTGCACCGGAGTACATAATGACAGGTAAAGTATAAAAATACAATTTGATTGAAGTAGTAAAAAAATCCAATAAAAAACTGTCACATCAACTATTATCATTCAATTTCACCCACCAGAACATAGGGATGGATCTATGTACATTAGTTGCCCTCACTGCAATTTAAAATTTTTTTGAGTAGTATATATGATAATAATATTTATTTGCCTCTATTAAATTATTGAATTTGACCGCACAATAATTTTTAACCCAACTTTTGGTACTTAATAGTCAATTTTAAAAATTTATATTAGATGTCCATTAGAATGATCAATTCTCAATTTAAATCAGATTGGTGTCCTTTCTTACAAATCGACTCGAAAGAGTATTATTTATTTTCTTTTGAAATTAGCTTTAGTTTTTCCTGTAGTATTTGTATTAATTGAAAGAACTTTTTCAACTATGAATATCAATAAGAGTTGGCTTCTAATTGTATGAGAAGTGAATTTTTAAATAATTGTTTATTAATATATATAAAAAGAGAGACATTTGATTGTATTGTTAAGAAAAAAAGTCTCAATATTTTCAAGATATAAAACCTAAAAATAGAATTCTAAATTATATATTATTATTTAAATTACTATTTTAGTGTTTTACTTTGAAAACTAATCATATTTTATAATAACAAAATATAATTATAACAATAATCCTATTATATGTACATAAAAAATAATCATCCGTATAAAATATATATTGAAATACAAAGTATGCATTAAAAATGAGTTAAACATATGTATTTATATACAAATATATAATGGTTAATGGATAATTTAATAGTTGATTTTTATGTATACATTATATTTTTATTATAAAAATTATTATTATGTTACGTATATTTTGCCTCTATTGTCAAAATTTCATGATCCATCGTTGCGGCAAAAGAATATGTTAGTGCATGATAATTAAACTCTGAAAAATAATATGATGTGATCGATTGTGCAGGTCATTTGACCCCTAGAAGTGATGTTTACAGCTTTGGGGTTGTTCTTCTGGAACTTCTGACGGGAAGAAAATCGCTAGACAAGTTAAGGCCAGCAAGAGAACAGAACCTTGCAGATTGGGCTCTTCCTCTGCTGAAGGAGAAGAAGAAACTTCTAAACATCATAGATCCAAGGCTTGAAGGTGACTATCCAATAAAAGGTGTTCACAAGGCTGCAATGCTTGCTTACCATTGCTTGAACCGCAATCCAAAGGCTCGGCCACTAATGCGAGATATTGTGGACTCATTGGAGCCTTTGCAGGCACACAATGAGATCCCTATCCAAAAAACATTGACCATAATTAGTGAAGTTGCTGAAGCTGATTTAAGAAAAGGAAAAATGCAGAATCACTGAATGAATTGTTTTTTAGGTTGTTTCAGGTTTTCCATCTAATGTTCATAGGGAGAGGTTTTGCCTTAACTATTTGTGTTTATTAACAAGAAATATATAGGCATTTCTTTTTCTCTCACTTCTTTTTTTAACATGTTTGCCGTCTGCAATTGAATTGCTGTATCTAATGTTCATGAAGGTGCTACTGCGGAAATTGGATTCCTGAATGAAATAAAATAATCAGTTTCTATAAAACAAGTTATAGCAGCTCAACAAGAATTTTTCATCATCAGTGGATGCCTAGATGGTTTTATAACAGCTTTTCTTTAACTCTATCTTGTTTTGTTTTATTATTATTATTAATGAAAATAATTTGATATCTGATTGTTGAGTTACAGGATATTCTGTGACTTCCGTAGCTTAATTCCTTGCTATTATAATAAGCTCATTTTTCTTAATAAAAATAGTTAATTTTGTATATGAATACTGAATTGAAATAAATATGATTTTTAAAACAATAATAATATAATACATGTTTGATATTTAATATCAATAATTTATCTAATGAATAAAGACTTTCCTTTTCTGAAAACTTGAAAACTTCTCTTTGTAAAATATAACTCTTGTTAAAATACTTATTAGTTATTTATCACTCAAGAACATCCAAGAACAAAAAAGGAATTTCAAGAATAAAAAAAAAGAATTATTATTATTCCTTATTGATTACTTTTCTTCCATGTCTCTAAGAACTCATACTAAGATACACGTGGCAGCACACTAGTGAACTGAATGGATGGTGGTGAGTTTAGAACCACTCTGTGCAATCTCACTTACATTCACAACCTCTCATCCTAATGTCTCTGTGTCCCATTATGCATGCTATGCTATGCTATGCTATGCCAACTTTCCTTTAACAAGGTAACACACTTTCTTCATTATCTTCTTAAACCATAAAACAATAACTATGTCTTTGTCTTCGTCTTCTCTTTACTCTTCACTCACATTGCCAAGAACCACCCACCAAGTTCTTTACACCAAACCCAAGTTCCTTTCTTCCAGAAACCCCTCTTTCTCAGGTGTTTCTTACTTTTCCTCAAACCCCCTTTTGTCAAAGCCCTTCTTTTTTGTGGCTAAGGCATCATCTGAGGTTGGGTCAGAAGCATCATCAGCCAAGAGTGAAGGAGAAGGAGAACAAGAAGACGAAGAGGAGGAGAAATATGAGGAGTATGAAGTAGAGCTGGAGCAGCCATATGGAATCAAATTTGCAAAGGGAAGAGATGGTGGCACTTACATTGATGCTATTGCACCAGGTGGAGCTGCTGATAGGGCTGGTGTCTTCACTGTTGGTGATAAAGTTATTGCCACCAGGTTTGTTCTTTCTTCTCTGATTTGAATTCGGTTGCAACTTTTATCTTATATGCTTTAAGTTCTTAGACTTGTGGTTGTGGATTTTGGTATTGCATTTGAAATTAAGGATTAGGATTCCAAAAGGAGAAAAATTTCAAGACAAACCTTGTGTCTTTGAATCCTTAACCAATGCCCCCCTAAGATTAACCCTTACATTATTACCAAGTTGGAAATTCTTTTGAAAACTCATCAACTCTACATTTGATTGGTTGGTTGATATGTGACGAAAAAGCTCAATATTTGCAGTGCAGTTTTTGGGACTGAAATTTGGCCGGCCGCGGAGTATGGAAGGACAATGTACACAATTCGCCAAAGAATTGGCCCGTTGCTTATGAAAATGCAGAAGAGATATGGTTAGTTCTTTATG
This sequence comes from Arachis duranensis, assembly GCF_000817695.3. Taxonomy (NCBI): domain Eukaryota; kingdom Viridiplantae; phylum Streptophyta; class Magnoliopsida; order Fabales; family Fabaceae; genus Arachis; species Arachis duranensis. The sequence goes on along the minus strand of NC_029774.3, from coordinate 117,048,708 downwards.
TACACATGTTTGTTTCACCGTGTCCAATAGTCACTTGTAAACTTTGCCAGCTGATCCCTGACCTGGGGCTACTCTATTCATCAGGAAAGATTGATTATGGTGGTGAATTAACTGAGAAGGAGATTATCAGAGCTGAGAGGAACTCTGGTGTAATCAGTAACAGAGTCAGGGAAATTCAAGTATGTATAATGTCATGTTGTTAAATTTGGAAAATTGGAAAACCTTTCTCTTCAATTTTCGACTTTTTTAGTGTGCAAGATCTTTTCTCTTCTATAGATAGATATCTACTTTACTTCCATGGGGGGTTTTTCAAGTACAACTACAGTCATTCATCAAACTTGTCAAAATTTCAGATGCAAAACTACATGAGGAAAAAGGAACAGAAAGGGCGCAGAGAAAATGATTTGAGAGAAGGATTACTGCTATACAAGTAAGACATGGCTGCTCAAAAATCATGTTCTTTATAATAACCCCTTTGGTTTGTCTAGTTTACTAGTCTTTCTTTCTTTTCTTATTGTATCTGAAATAAGGACATATGATAAAGTGATGAATATTCTGGTCGATATTCTTACTACGCACTCTATTGTTGGATTAAATGTTGAAGGAACGGCAAATATGAGGAAGCGCTGGAGAAATTCGAGTCTGTTTTGGGGTCTAAACCAGAACCCGAAGAAGCAGCAGTAGCAAGTTATAATGTAGCTTGTTGTTACTCTAAGCTAAACCAGGTACATGTTTGTTCACATTACAAATTATATGCATTGCCTTGCACTACTTGAAACATACAATTTGATCTTTGATTATGCTTGTTTAGTGCATTTATTCCCAGGTTAATACTCTTCTTTCTTTGTTATCAAATTTATATTTATATGCATAATAGTAGGTATTGACTTTTTCCTAACAGATTCAAGCTGCACTTTCTTCACTTGAAGAAGCATTGAATGCTGGATTTGAAGACTTCAAGGTGATCAACCTATTGTAAGTTATGCGATAAAAGTTCTTCGTACAATAGCTGAGCTGCCTAACATTGTTGCTGTTTCAACAGAGAATCAGAAATGATCCTGACCTGGCCAATGTAAGAGCATCGGAGGAGTTCGATCCACTCGTGAAAAGATTCGATGAATCGTTTATCAATGAGAATGCCATCAATGCCATTAAATCTCTTTTTGGCTTTGGTAAGAAATAACCAAGTGTCTTAAATTCTTGCCATTACAAAATGATGGATTCGGTATTTGGAGCAAAGCATATAGTGGAGCTGACTAAGATGTTGCTTTAAGAGCAATATGATATCTTTCACATTTTTATTTGCCGTGTATAACTTCATAGTAAACTACAGGTCTCTCTCTTTTCTTCTGCAAGTCAATTTTTTCCCCATAGCTTGGATATATTGTATTATGTACTGTTATAATCAGGCCAATGTGTAAGAAATTTGTGATCAATAAAATTGTCCTTCTCTGGAATCAATAACTTCAATTGTTATTGCTTTTATTTCTTGTGTGACAAGGTTTCCTATTAATAGTTCTGTTTTTCACCCAAATATCTTTTGTTATTGATATTTGTAGAAGCTAATTCCTAAACCCTAAACTCTAAACAATAGCATTATTGAAGCATAGAGTAAATGCCAAGTAGACATATATCCAAACAGTCAGGTGACAACCAATAAGGTGCTCGGCTAGACATGGCGAGGGTGTAGCCGAACCGGAAGTCCTTTTACTGGCTCAAGCAAGGGATCATGCTTAAACTTCTCATCAGGATTCACCAAATCCCACTTGAACCGTTTCACAATGTGATGCATGAACACAAGTATCTCCAACCTTGCAAGCTCTATTCCCAGACACATTCTAGGCCCTCCCCCAAATGGAACATATGAATAGGCTGTAGGACCTTCCCCTTCAAACCTTGATGCATCAAAAGCTTCCGGATTCGGGAAGTATTCTGGATCCATGTGTGTTGAACACGTGGCCCAACGCAGCTGTCGGAAAACATGATGCTCGGTTTAAAATTCATGATGTCATGCAACATTCTTGTAAACATCCAAAGTACAACCCCAGAATGAAGAGTGATGAAAGTTTAGCAAACCTTTTTAAAAGAACATACCTTCCACCCTTTAGGAATGGTATAGCCAGCATAGTTAAAATCCCTTATTGCTTCTTTGAAATTAGTATTCACTGGAGGGGATAGCCTCATGACCTCAGATGCAACATTCCATGAGTATTTCATTTTCTGAGCATCCTCCCATTGTAACAATTCCCCTGTCCCTTTCCCTCTGCTAATTTCGAGTTGTTCTGGCATGAAGACAATACAAAACTTCAACATTTGTTTTTTATCTAAATTCTGGACAAGAAGGTTTATCAGGAATAGCAGTAGAAAAAATGTAAAATGTTGAAGGATTTTGTTGTAAACCTTTCAAAACTTGTTCATATACTTCAGACAGGTCGCCAAGATACTTCATGATAGATGATATAACCGATCTAGTAGTGTCGTGGCCAGAGAAAAGCAGTGCAGCAGGTTGTCAATAATCTCGGATTCAGTCATGAATCTTCCACTGGCATCAGGTGTGACAAGCAAATGTGACAGAAGATCTTGGGTAGGTGATGGCTTTTTTTCCTCCAAATCAGCTCTGCTTTGCCTCATACGCATTTTAATTTCTTCCCTTATTTCATCTGCAGCTTTCATGGATCGACGAAATTTTGTTCTGGGCAAGTTGACGGGGAACCAAGCAAAGCCTTTCACAAATTCATCAAGCTTTGATGAAAACTTTGACACATGGATAGATTCTTCTTCACTTAAAAATAAGCAAGCAGCCAATGCATATGTGTATAGCTGCACTGTGAATACACAACCACCTGCTCCTTTCCTTCAAAATTGTAAACAATAGAAAGTGTAAAAACAATTGTACTTTAATTAGCCATCATTTTGTTTCAGGGACATTTTTCTTACCTTGCCAATGAGTGTTTATGTGGAGCTGAGCAATGGTATCCATTTTTGGCACAAAATTCCTGAGTGCTTCTGCACTAAGAAAGCTCAAGAGCAACTTTCTAGCCATCTTTGCATCTTCACCAACCTTGTTAACCACAGAGGACCTTAACAGCTTTGCTACCGAGGATGGAATCCATCCCTGGACATCCTTGTTCTCATTGGTAAACAAGAACTTGTTCCCTGCCGGGCTGCAAAACACAGCCATAGGTTCTCCAAGAAATGAAGTCTTGAACACCCTTGAGTCATACTTTCCCATTCTCTCTCACACGAACCGCACCGTGTTTCTGCCCTTAGCTGCGTGCAAATAGCTGAAGGTTTCTCCAACAACAGGCCATCCTAGGCTTCCAGGAGGAACATGCAGATTTGGATGCTTTCTAAGTTTGACAATTTTCGTGATGAAATGAAGACAAAGGAACCAGAGTGTCAAAGCTGCTGGGAATGCTAGAAATTTGACCACCTCCATAATCAATGGATGAGTTTATGTTGTTCTCAGCTATATGAAATGAGAAATGAACACTTGAAGAGGCAAGTTATCTTACTCTTACTATTATGTCTATCTCATTTATTTTTGAATTCTGTCACTGGTTAGTGGTAGTAGAATTTAAACAAATAGCAGGATATTAATATAAATTATTGTCCAGCTGGTTGTTATATAATAAAAAAATTAAATTGTGGACCCTAACTTAACAAAAGCCGCCATAGAAATTGCCATTGTATACATCATTCAACAAAAAATATTACCATAAACTTAAACAATAGCATTATGAAAAATAGAGTATTTGCTGAGTACAGAGAGATCCAAATAAGTTTTGACAAAACAGATGACAACTTGGTTAGACAGGGCGAGGGTGAAGCCGAATTGGAAGTCCATTTTCTGGCTCAAGCAAGGGATCATACTTAAACTTCTCATTTGGATTCACCAAATCCCACTTGAAGTGTTTCACAATGTGATGCATGAACACAAGTATCTCTAGCCTTGCAAACTCTAGTCCCAAACACATTCGAGGCCCTCCTCCAAATGGAACATATGAATAGGGTGCAGGACCTTCCCCTTCAAACCTCGATGCATCAAAAACTTTGGGATTCGGAAAGTGTGCCGGATCCATGTGTGTCGAGAAAGTGGTCCAGTTCAACTGTCAGAAAAGAAGAAATTGCAATGATGAATTAGAAAATGTAAATGGCAAGGATGGTGTGAGTTTAGAAAAGCTTCACCTTCCAGCCCTTAGGAATGGTATAGCCAGCAAAGGTAAAATCCCCTGTTGCTTCTCTGTAAGCACCAGCAACAGGTGGTGATAGCCTCATGACTTCAGATGCAACATTCCAAGAATACTTCATTTTCTGAACATCATCCCATTGCAACAACTCCCCTGTCCCTTTCCCTCGGCTTATGTCGAGTTGTTCTGTCTCCAAAACAAAAACTTCTCAGCAAAGGCCTATATAAAATTGGAACATGTTCAAGGATTATGCTGCAAACCTTACCTTCCAAAACCTGTTCATAAACTTGAGGCATTTCGCCAAGATACTTCATGATAGACGATAAGGCCGACCGAGAAGTGTCGTGGCCAGCAAAAAGCAGCTGTAGCATGATGTCAATGATCTCCTCTTGGGGCATGAATCTTCCACTGGCATCAGGTGTGACAAGCAAATGTGACAAAAGGTCTTGGCTAGGTGATGCAGACGCCTTCTCTTCCAAATCCACTTTCCTTTGCCTTACAAGCATTTTAATCTCTTTCCTTATTTCGTCTGCGGCTTTCACGGCTTGATGGAATTTTGTTCCGGGCAAGTTGACGGGGAAGCCAAGCATGCCTTTCACAAGCCCTTCAAACTTGGATGAAAACTTTGATACATGGGCAGGGTCTTCAATGCTCAAAAATAGGCAACAAGCCAATGAATATGTGTATAGCTGTGTTGTGGAATACACAATCACCTGCTCCTTTCCTTCAACATTATAAATATGAACTTAAATTACTTGTTTCAATAAAAAAGAGTAGCAGTGGTTGCATTTTCTTACCTTTCCAATGTGTGTTTAAATGGCTCCGAGCAATGCTATCCATTTTGGGCACGAAATTCCTGAGTGCTTCTGCACTAAGAAAGCTCAATAGCAACTTTCTAGTCAACTTTGCATCTTCACCAATCTTAGTAACCAGAGATGTCCTTAACAGCTTCCTTATTGAAGAGGGCCACCATAATTGGACTTGTTTGTTCTCATTGCTGAACAAGAACTTGTTCCCGGCCATGCCGCAAAACACAGCCATTGGATCTCCAAGAAATGAAGTCTTGAACACTCTGGAGTCATATTTGTCCATTCTCTCTAGTGTGAACCTTGACATGTTTCCCTTCTTAGATTCGCGCATAAACTCAAAGGTTTCTCCGACTATCGGCCATCCTAAGCTTCCAGGGGGAAGATGAAGATTTGGCTTCTTTCCCAGTTTCACAAACTTTCTTATCAGCTGAAAACAAAGGACCAAGAGAAACAAAAGTGCTGGCAAGCCTAGAAGCTTGGCCACCTCCATCCATGTTTTTTTTTTTTTTTTTTTTTGATAGTTTTAGAACTCACTTAAATCCCAGAGAGGGAAGTGAGAGCAAGTTATTTGTTGATGCAAACTACCAAGATTATTTAAGTAGAATTCGCTAATATGAACAAAAAAAATATCAAGATTATTTAGCTTTTAGAAAAGAAAGATGGAACTATTATTATTAATAGATAAATACCAATACTTTTTGGATTTGAATCGTCTAAAGTTTGAATTTCACTTTAGAGAGTAAAATATAATCTCTCACTATTTATTTCATATATAGGACCAAGAATAAATATAAAAGAAAAATCATTCAAGGGTAAAAAAATCACAATTTACTCTCTAAAGTGAAATTCAAACTTTAGAGGATCTAAATCTTACATTTTTATAACAAAATAACATTTAGCCCGCGCATAAAGCGGATT
>NC_029774.3:117038663-117042772 GCF_000817695.3 Arachis duranensis | reverse complement strand
TACGATATTTGATTCTCTTACAATAATTAGAATTATTTCTAAGAGCTTACACACTTCAATTGATTGATATTGAATTAGTTAAAATTTAATAACTATAGTAATATACATAATTATAAAAATTAAAAAAAAAGTTAAAAATTTTCTATGTATATAGATAGATATAGATAACAAGTTAATTATGCATTCGTCATAGATTAAAACTTAAAGGAGACACACGTATCAATTTAATGTGGAGGATTGGATACGTTGTCGACTCACAAATCCACTAATCATCCTTATTTAAAGCTAAGTGACGGTAATGGATAATGATGAAATGTTTATTCCTTCTAGTTCTAGGTTTCTGCTGACCACCTAATATGTTGTAAAATAAATTAAAGGTATACTAAATATAAGATAAAGATGTGTAAAAAAAAAACTCTAATATTAATATAATTAGTTTAATAGAAATTATTCATATATTTATAATTAGTAACAAAAGAAAGAGAGAGAAAGAAATTATTCATAGAGAATAAAGAGAGAAAGATGTTTTTAGTAATATAAAAGAAGAGAGAAGATTTTATTATTGCTATGTATATTCCCTTTGCCTCATTACATATATTTATAGGCGCATAAAGTTTACGTTTCAAACTTTTTCATTCTAAGAATTTATTTCCTTCGGCATAGGAAAAATGTGCTTCTCATAAATGGGCATCTATCATCCTTATCTATCCATGTCACAACACTCCCCCTTAGATGACCATTTAGAATTATTGCCTCGTTAAAACTTTACTAAAGAAAAATTCAGTGAAAAAAAATCTTAGTGAAGGAAAAAAAGTACAATATTCTTTAGTGATGGGGACTGCCTCATTAAAAACCTTGTCAAGAAAAATCCAATGAGAAAAAAACCTGACCAAGTGAAAAAGAGTACAGTCTCCCCCTCTTGTCGACATTATTTGATGTCTCGAAATCGCCGCATCCCAATCTCATGTACCAATCTTTCAAAGGAGGATTTTGGGAGTGACTTTGTTAATAAATCTGCCAGATTGTCACTTGAACGGATCTGTTGGACATCAATTGTCCCTTGATTTTGAAGATCATGAGTGAAGAAGAATTTGGGAGAAATATGCTTTGTTCTATCGCCTTTGATGTATCCACCTTTAAGTTGAGCAATGCATGTTGTATTATCTTCAAACAGGACAGTTGGAGCTATCTTATGATCAATCAGTTCACATGATGATAGAATATATTGGATCAAACTCCTGAGCCAAAAATACTCGCGACTTGCTTCATGAATCACTAGTATTTCGGCATGATTAGAAGATGTTGCAGCAATCGTCTGTTTCGTGGACCTCCAAGATATAGCCGTTCCACTATATGTGAACATGTATCCTGTTTGAGATCTCCCTTTATGTGGATCAGACAAGTATCCAGCATCTGCATAGCCAACTAATTGTGACTTGGATCCATAGGGATAAAACAATCCCATATCAACCGTTCCATGAAGATGTCGAAAAATTTATTTGATTCCACTCCAATGTCTTCTGGTTGGAAAGGAACTATATCTTGCTAGTAAATTCACCGCGAACTACCGCCGTATGAAAGCAATACTCTAACCACTGAGTTAAGTAGGTCATTTTTTACAAAAAAATGGAAAGATGATATGTCAGATCGCGTATTATTAGCAAGATACATTAGCGCTCCAATGGCACTAAGATATGGTACTTCAGGACCAAGGATATCTTCATTCTCTTCTTTAGGAAGGAATTGATCCTTTTTCACATCCAAAGATCTTACGATCATTGGGGTACTTAATGGATGTGACTTATCCATATAAAATCTTTTCAAAATTTTCTATGTATATGTTGTTTGATGAACAAAGATCCCATTTTTTACATGCTCGATCTGCAGGCCGAGACAAAATTTAGTCCTTTCAAGATCTTTCATCTCAAACTCTTTTTTTAGAGTTTTTATAATTGTTGGAATCTCTTCAAGAGTCCCAATGATATTTAAATCATCAATGTACACAGCAATAATAATGAATCCAGATGCAGTTTTTTTTATGAAAACACAGGGGCAGATATCATCATTCTTGAATCCGTTTTTGGCCAGATACTCAATAAGACGATTATACCACATTCGTCCAGATTGCTTTAGACCATATAAAGATCTTTGCAATTTGACTGAGTATAACCCTTGCAAATATTCATTGGATGATTTAGATATCTTTAATCCTTTAGGGACTTTCATATAGATATCCCGATCTAATGAGCCATATAAATAGGTTGTTACAACATCCATTAAATGCATATGCAGTTTATGATATGCAGATAAACTGACCAAATAACGCAATGTTATCGCATCCACTACAGGGGAATACGTTTCTTCATAATCTATACCAGGCCTTTGTGAAAAATCTTGTGCCACAAGTCGGGCTTTGTAGCGCACAACTTCATTTTTCTCATTTCGTTTTCTCACAAATACCCACCTGTATCCAACAGGTTTTACATCTTCCGGTGCGGACTACAGGTCCGAAGACTTCACGTTTTACAAGTGAGTCTAATTCAGCCTTCATGACTTCTTTTCATTTTGGCCAATCATTCCTTTGTCGACATTCTTCGACTGATCTTGACTCAAGATCCTTACTTTCATGCATGATATTTAATGCCACATTATATGCAAATATTTCATTGACAATTGTCTTATTTCGATCCCATTTCTCTCCTATAAATACATAATTTATTGAGATCTCGTCATTTTCACAATTTTCTGGTACCTGAACGTCTTCTGGCGTTAAAACTATATCAAAATTTTGGACAACTGCAGGTGTCATTACTATGTCTTTTCCAATAGGAATAATATTTACCTCTTTTCTCTTTCGAGAATTTTTGTCTTTGGAACCAACAGGCCTGCCACGCTTCTAGCGTGAATTTGCTTCAGTGGCTACTTGTCCTACTGGGGCATCAATTCGAATTGGAACATTTTCCATTGGCATATAAGATTTGGTTATCTTCTTTGTATCGGAAAATGCATCAGGCAATTCATTTGCTATTCTTTTCAAATGTATAATCTTTTGAACTTCTAGTTCACATTGCCCTGATCGAGGATCTAAATGCATCAAGGATGATGCATTCCAATTAAGTTCCTTTTCAGGAAATTTATTCTCTCCCCCTAATGTTAGAAATTTTGACTCATCAAAATGACAATCCGCAAACCGGGCTTTAAATACATCTCCCGTTTGTATCTCAAGATACCTCACTATAGAGGGAGAATCATATCCAACATATATCTCCAATTTTTTTTGGGTCCCATTTTGGTGCGATTAGGTGGTGCAATGGGAACATATATCGCACACCTAAAAATTCTTAAATGGGAGACATTTGGCTGCTAGCCAAAAGCTAATTGCATAGGAGAGAACTGACGGTAACTCGTTGGCCTCAAACGAATAAGTGCTGCGGCATGTAAAATAGCATGCCCCAAACCGAGGTTGAGAGATTTGTTCTCATAAGTAAGGGTCTAGCAATTAATTGGAGGCGTTTAATAAGTGATTCTGCTAACCGATTTTGTGTGTGAACATAAGCTACTGGATGTTCAACACTTATTCCATTAGCCATACAATAAGCATCAAAAGCTTGGGAAGTAAATTCACCAGCATTATCAAGACGAATTGCTTTGATTGGATTTTCTGGAAATTGTGGTTTGTAAAACTCGGTTAATTAACAGCTAATTAACCCATAAATGAGAATTTATTCTAAAAAGCCTAAAATGTGATTTTTATGGCTAAATGTGATAGAGGAGACTGAGACGAGAATTTCGGTACCAATTTTATAGAATTCGGACCAAGATTGGACCGAACGGGCCAAACCGGGCCAACCGGACCCAAAGTGGGCCCTTGACCCAACATAACTTAACCAAAACCCTAGTTTTCAGCACTCTCTCTCCTCATTTGTTACACACACAAACTGAAATGGTGGAGAGGAAGGGAAGAACATTCTCTCAACTTCTCTCTCTCACTTAATCTTCAAATCACCATAACTTTTGATCTAGAGCTCCGATTGCCGCCCCGTTTGCGGCCACGCGTTCACCGCGGAGAGCTCTACAAAACCCATACAACCAATCTTGAGGTAAGCCAC
>NC_029774.3:117036258-117036860 GCF_000817695.3 Arachis duranensis | reverse complement strand
ATATGGATGTTGATCCATGGATGAGAATTCATGCATGTTTATGCTGAATTATTGATAATTGTGATTTGCACTTCCACTATCAGAGATACGAGTTTCCCTGGGTAGTAGCAGTGGCTAGCCACCACGTGCTCCAGGTTGAGGCTTGAGACTCTGTTGACCCTATGTCGTAAGTGTGGCCGGGCACTGTGAAAGGCCCGGATGAGCTCGAACCCCTGTAAATATTCACCAGTGAGGGTGATGTATATGGATCATGTTTATGATCAAGTTTATAACAAGTATAACTCGAGTTTGGGGATGCACGACAGAGGGACAGTCCAATGGTTAGCGACCAGGACTTGTCGGGTTGGCTATATAACCGACAAGATGATATCATCGGCCACTAGGGACAGGCATTCATCATATGCATACTATGTGAATTGTTGAGATTGCCTATTTGACTGCATATTACTTGCTATCTGTCTAAATGTCTTATCTGTTCCTACTTGTATATCTCTTGTCTGAAATAAATGTGTTTGCCATATTATACTCCTGCTGGTGGTTGGGAGGTCTGAAGAAATTGGAAAGGAAAGTATTAGTTAGACTGAAGGATCTTTAGTCAGTTG
>NC_029774.3:117033785-117035983 GCF_000817695.3 Arachis duranensis | reverse complement strand
CCTTTGGGTTTCCTTTGGGGTTTTCCTTATTTCTATCATATGTATATATTGTTATGCTCAGACCGGTTATCTTCGCAGCCGGATTTGAGTCTTGATATTCCTGTTTTTGACACTCCTTTGTATATATAATTACGCGTTGGTTATCCGTGTTCGTTACGTTATCGATCGGAGTGTTGCGCTTTAAGGTTGCGGTTTTTGTTTACCCCTTTTTCTACAAAGGCTCCTAGTTATAATCAATCATTCATACTACTATATGTACTAAGTTTTTATATTAGAGGTCGTAATACCTTGCCATCCTTGAATTATGACTTAAGCATAAGACTCTGTATGGTAGGGCGTTACATGGTTTTAATCAAATAATTTGAGCCAGTAATTGGCATAAACGTTCATGAGCATGCATTTGGGACTTTGAAGTACTAGACTTCCGATATTGAGACTGATCAACTTAATATCGATTGTTTGGTATGTATAGGAACCAGATGGCGCCTCGTGGACGCGGTAGAGGTAGTGTGAGAGGTCGTACGAATGCTCGTGCGCTGGAGAATAACCCTCATGACCCGGTGAACTTTATGACTGCGTTGGAGAACATGGCTGCTGCTATGCAAGCCACTGCTGAGGCTCTTGGCCAACAGATGAACAACCATGGTAACGATGGAGGTGGAGTTCAGGGTCCGATGACCTTGGCAAACTTTTTGAAGGTTAATCCACCTAAGTTCAAGGGAACTACTAGTCCGACTGAGGCTGATACATGGTTTCAGGCTATAGAGCGAGCGCTGCAAGCGCAAGTAGTGCCTGAAGGACAGCGTGTCGAGTTTGCTACCTATATGCTTGTCGGTGAAGCATCCCATTGGTGGCAAGGTATCCGACGTCTTCTACAGCAGGGTGATGACTATATCACTTGGACTGTTTTCCAAGAGGAGTTCTATAAGAAGTAGTTTCCGACTTTTGCTAGGACAGCTAAGGAACTTGAGTTACTGCAGCTGAAGCAGGGTACTATGTCCATATCAGAGTATACTGACAAGTTTGAGGAGCTGTTCAGGTTCTCTCGTATGTGCCAAGGGACTCCGGTGGAATATGAGGAATGGAAGTGTGTTAAGTATGAAGGAGGACTCCGGAGTGACATTTTCAGTTCAGTGGGACCAATGGAGATTAGGACTTTCTCCGAGTTGATAAACAAGTGTAGGGTTGCTGAAGAGTGTGTGAAGAGGGCAACTGCTGAGAAAGGGACTCACAGAGGATCATTCCCACAGAACCGAGGGAAGAGTCTTGCACCTAGAGGTCCGTCTTCCATGGGTTAGACATTTCCTATATCAACACCAATGCTTTATTTTCCTTGTTAATTGTTGCATTTGCATGTTTGTTTGCATATTTGTTTGATTTTGTGTATTTAGCTACTACTTGGTTGAAGTAATATTTTCTTTTTCAAGAAATATTTTATAATAGTTCACTAATTTAAATTAAAATTTTTTGCATTTAGCTACTAAGTGGGTTTAGCATAGGCTCAAAGTTGGTTAACAATTCCTCCTCACGCGTACGCGTGGGTGACGCGTGAGCGTGGCTTACAAATATCTTCTCACGTGTACGCATGGATGACGCGTGTGTGTGGCCTTCAATTCTCCAAATGCTCATTTCTTCATGAATTTTCCACTTTGCATGCTTTTCTTTTTACTTCTTCCATCCAATACTTGCCTTATGAACCTGAAATCGCTCAACAAACACATCAAGGCATTGAATGGAATTAACATGAGTAAAACATAGCAAATTAAAGGCCTAAAAAATATGCTTTCACACGTAAGCACAAATTTAGGGAGAATTACAAAATCATGCTATTTCATTGAATAAATATGGGAAAAGTTGATAAAATCTACTAAATTAAGCACAACATAAATGGTGCAGAAAATTGTGATCTCTAATAATGGCATTCAACTTGGTATGTGCGTTTATAACTCAACACTTTCTTCACAACCTCACACAACTAACAGCGGGTGTTTCGGGTGATGACCAAAGGTTGGAACAGATTCCGGTTGTGTGTGAGTTTCCGGAAGTGTTTCCTGATAATATTGATGAGTTTCCACCTAACTGAGAGGTTGAGTTTGCTATTGAATTGGTGCCCGGGGCGGGACCAATCTCAAGTGCTCCTTATAGGATGTCACCGTTAGAGATGAACGAGCTAAAGTCTCAGTTAGAGGATTTGTTGG
>NC_029774.3:117031930-117032810 GCF_000817695.3 Arachis duranensis | reverse complement strand
GTGGAGTTTGCATACAATAATAGTTATCATGCGAGCATCGGAATGGCTCTGTATGAGGCCTTGTATGGGAGGAAATGTCAATCTCCGCTATGTTGGTATGAAGCTGGAGAGAAAAACTTGTTGGGGCCGGAAATGATAGCTGAGACCACTGAACAAGTCAAGAAAATCCGTGATAGGATGCTTACGGCGCAGAGTCGTCAAAATAGTTACGCCGATCAGAGGCGAAAGCCCTTAGAATTTGAGGAAGGGGATCATGTTTTCCTTAAGGTTACTCCGACTACGGGAATAGGTAGGGCAATTAAGGCAAAGAAGTTGAATCCTCGATACATTGGTCCATTTCAGATCCTGGAGAGGATTGGACCGGTGGCGTATCGGATGGCTCTACCACCTCATCTTTCAAATCTGCACAACGTGTTTCACGTGTCGCAGCTTCGGAAGTACACTCCTAATGCTAGCCATGTGTTGGAACCTGAGTCAGTTCAGTTAAGAGAAGATTTGACGCTTCCAGTGGCTCCAGTCAGAATCGATGATACTAGTATCAAACGGTTGCGTGAAAAAGAGGTTTCATTAGTCAAAGTGGCATGGAGTTGAGGCGGTATTGAGGAACACACTTGGGAACTTGAGTCGGAGATGCGAACGGATTATCCGCATTTATTCTCAGGTAATTGCATTTGAATTTTGTCCCGCAATTATTCTCAGGTAATTGTATTTGAATTTTGTGGGCAAAATTCCCAATTAGGTGGGTAGAATGTAAAACTCGGTTAATTAACAGCTAATTAACCCATAAATGAGAATTTATTCTAAAAAGCCTAAAATGTGATTTTTATGGCTAAAAGTGATAGAGGAGACTGAGACGAGAATTTTGGTACCAATTTTATAG
>NC_029774.3:117029661-117030901 GCF_000817695.3 Arachis duranensis | reverse complement strand
CCGTTTTGTACCAAATCTGTTTAGAAATGAAATTGGATCCGGTATGTCCACGCCGTTCGAAGAACGGGTGAAAAACGATTTAAAATGAGGAAGTTATATCCGTTGGAAGATTGGGGGTGTAAATCTGTGAATTCTGCAGTTTTTAACTTAGAAAAAGTTTAGCAGAATGACCCCTTGTGCGTGGGCGCACCTGGCGCGTACGCACCGATCTTCCGAAAACGCCATCCACGCGTGAGCGTGATGTGCGCGGGCGCGCCGATTGTGCTGCACCCAATGCCCAGCCATTTTCCAGAGAGTTATGCCAGAACTGTGCAGGTGTTGTGCCTGGGGCACGAGAACACCCGCACGTACGCATGGTTGACGCGTGCGCGTCGATGGGCAAGTTTGGAATCCACGCGTTAGCGTGCATGACGCTTACGCGTCGATGAGTTTTTGAGACCATCCACGCGTGAGCGTGGAGTGCACGTAAGCGCGGCCCTGTTTTCATCCCAAAGTTGATTCTTGAGTTTTAAAAGCCAAATCTCATACTTCTAAGCCTCCAATCTCACCATTTATGTCTTAAATCATTATGGCAGGCCTAGCTATTAGAAAGGGGCTAGTGAATGTGATAACTTGCGAGTGAAGCAAGGGAAATACGAATGATCAATGAGGATCAAGATGATTATGTGAGATGTGGAGGATGATGGTGGAAGTGCTTGTTATGCCATTGGCCGAAGGGCCGTGATTATTTATGAATATGGCTGGTTATGGATTTAACCGTGAGCCGGAATAGCTGTGTATGCTATGAATATTGGCTGGTTCTGGATTGAACCGTGAGCCGGAATGGCTAGTATGGATGTTGATCCATGGATGAGAATTCACGCATGTTGATGCTGAATTATTGATAATTGTGATTTGCACTTCCACTATCAGAGATACGAGTTTCCCTGGGTAGTAGCAGTGGCTAGCCACCACGTGCTCCAGGTTGAGGCTTGAGACTCTGTTGACCCTATGTCGTAAGTGTGGCCGGGCACTGTGAAAGGCCCGGATGAGCTCGAACCCCCGTAAATATTCACCAGTGAGGGTGATGTATATGGATCATGTTTATGATCAAGTTTAAAACGAGTATAACTCGAGTTTGGGGATGCACGACAGAGGGACAGTCCAATGGTTAGCGACCAGGACTTGTCGGGTTGGCTATATAACCGACAAGATGATATCATCAGCCACTAGGGACAGGCATTCATCATATGCATACTAT
>NC_029774.3:117024358-117029003 GCF_000817695.3 Arachis duranensis | reverse complement strand
TATGGTTTAGCTTGTTTATAAGCTTTGATATTTCTTGGAGGGAGTTCTAGGATTGCCTTCGGCTTTCCTCCATTATTATGTATTATATATGTGGAAGCTGTTACCTGCTGGGAACCTCTGGTTCTCACCCATGCGGATTTTGTGGTTTTCAGATGCAGGATGTGAGGCGTCCCGCTGATGCATGCTGGAGACTTCTTTTATTGCGAAGATCCTTTGCTCTCGGGGCTATGTTTTGGTTTATATGTTTTTTTTAGATACTTTTATCTCCATTGAATAATACAAACTGTGATGACTCCTCCTATGGGAGATTTTGGAGAATAGGTTTTATGTATTTGTGTCCCTTTGGGTTTCCTTTGGGGTTTTCCTTATTTTATCATATGTATATACTGTTATGCTCGGACTGGTTATCTTCGCATCCGGATTCTGAGTCTTGATATTCCTGTTTTTGACACTCCTTTGTATATATATAACCTCGCGTTGGTTATCCTTGTTCGTTACGTTATCGATCGGAGTGTTGCGCTTTAAGGTTGCGGTTTTTGTTTACCCCTTTTTTCTACAAAGGCTCCTAGTTATAATCAATCATTCATACTACTATATGTACTAAGTTTTTATATTAGAGGTCGTAATACCTTGCCATCCTTGAATTATGACTTAAGCATAAGACTCTGTATGGTAGGGCGTTACATGGTTTTAATCAAATAATTTGAGCCAGTAATCTCGCAAACGCCAGGTTGCGAGAGGATAATAAGCACAATTGTGACCATCTCGAAGATGCGTCTATCAGGACCATAAAATATCTAAAAGATACACATGGTGGATGAATAGGTCCACATATATATCCCCTTGAATCCTTTCTAGGAATTCAGGGGACTCAAATCCAACCTTTACTGGTGATGGCCTTAAATTAACTTTCCCTGAGAACATGCAGCACAACAAAATTCACTAGTTTTAAGAATCTTCTGATTCTTTAGTGAATGTCCATGGGAGTTTTCAATAATTCTCCTCATCATGGTTGTTCCCGGATGGCCGAATCGGTCGTGCCAAGTTATTAATTCATTTGGGCTAGTAAACTTCTGGTTTACAATGGCATGTGATTCAATTGCACTAATCTTGGTATAATATAATCCAAATGAAAGTGAGGACAACTTTTCTAATATAACATTTTTATTTGAATCATGAGTTGTGATACATAAGTACTCATGACTTCCCTCATTCATACTCTTAATATGATATCCATTCGGCGAATATCTTTAAAGCTTAACAAGTTTCTTCGAGACTTGGTAGACAACAGTGCATTATTTATTATGAATTTTGTTTCTCCGGAAAACAAAATTATAGCTCTTCCGGAGCCTTCAATCACATTGCCTGAGCCAATAATAGTATTAACACATTCTTCTTTTGGCACAAGATGAGTAAAATATATATTACTTTTGAGAATAGTGTGCGAACTTGCACTATTCGTAAGGCATACATCTTTGTTACATATCCTTGCCATTCTCTTCAAAGACAAATAATAATAAAATGAGTAGTATGCATAGTTAAATTGAATACTTAATTGAAATTATTTTTCTAATATAACATTTTTATTTGAATCATGAGTTGTGATACATAAGTACTCATGACTTCCCTCATTCATACTCTTAATATGATATCCATTTCGGCGAATATCTTTAAAGTTTAACAAGTTTCTTCGAGACTTGGTAGACAACAGTGCATTATTTATTATGAATTTTGTTCCTCCGGGAAACAAAATTATAGCTCTTCCGGAGCCTTCAATCACATTGCCTGAGCCAATAATAGTATTAACACATTCTTCTTTTGGCACAAGATGGGTAAAATATATATTACTTTTGAGAATAGTGTGCGAACTTGCACTATTCGCAAGGCATACATCTTTGTTACATATCCTTGCCATTCTCTTCAAAGACAAATAATAATAAAATGAGTAGTATGCATAGTTAAATTGAATACTTGATTGAAATTATTTTTTTAAGAAATACTGCACATAAAAAAATGTCATATAGTAAATTTTTTTTTTAAAACATGACACTTTTAATGATTTCAAAATTCATAAACATTAATATTTCATTATTTATATACATCATATTTGAAACTTAAATACATAGAAAATAAAACTTAACAATAAGTTCTTTATATTATTTATTTACATGAATACTTAACAATCTCACACATTAAACTATTCCATCATTGATCAAATGATCAATATTTCCTTCAGGATCCTCAAAGAAATCAGATACATCATAATGAGTGGTGGAATTTTCAGCATCATTTAAAACGAAATTCGACTCTTTTCCCTTGTCGTCCTTTTTCAAAGATGTCTGGTAAAGATCGACTAGGTGCCTTGGGGTACGGCAGGTATGTGACCAATGGCCCTTTCCACCACAACGGAAACACTTATCTTCTGTTGATTTATTCTGCGCAATATTTCTTTCTTTATCCCGCTTCTAGTGAGATCCTCTCTTTTGAATATAATTCTTTTTCCTTCCATAATTTTTCTTGTTATTAAAACCTTGCCATTTACCTCTTCTGGGGTAATGATTTGTCGCATTTACTTCAGAAAATGGGGCGGCACCAGTTGGGCGCGCTTCATGATTTTTTAATAGCAGCTCATTGTTGCGTTCAGCAACAAGAAGGTAAGAAATTAACTCAAAATATTTTTTGACCCTTTTTCTCGATACTGCTGCTACAGGAGCACATTCGAGGCATGGAAGGTTGAGAAAGTTTTCTCCAACATATCATGATCAGTTATCTTTTTTTCACATAATTTCATTCGTGAGGTGATTCGAAACATTGCCGAATTATATTCATTTATGGATTTAAAATCTTGTAAACTTAAGTGCGTCCATTCATATCGGGTTTGAGGAAGTATCACCGTTTTTTTTATGATTATACCTTTCTTCAAGGTCTTTCCAAAGATCTGCAAGATCTTTTAATGTGAGATATTTATTTTTCAATCCTTCGTCAAAATGGCGATGAAGAAAAATCATGGCTTTGGCTTTATCCTTCTGGGATGCATTATTTTCAGCCTTAATGGTATCTCCAAGATCCATTAAATCAAGATGAATTTCAGCATCTAGTATCCATGATAAATAATTATTTCCAGATATATCAAGAGCATTGAATTCAAGATGAGAGAGTTTCGACATAATAAAAATTTGTTACCTGAGTCTTCCTAAAAATTTGATCAGAGTCTCGTGCTGATAACGTGTTGTAAAATAAATTAAAGGTATACTAAATATAAGATAAAAATGTGTAAATAGAAGACTATAATATTAATATAATTAGCTCAATAGAAATTATTCATATATTTATAATTAGTAACAAAAGAAAGAGAGAAAGAAACTATTCATAGAGAATAAAGAGAGAGAAAGATGTTTTTAGTAATATAAAGGAAGAGAGAGGATTTTATTATTGCTGTGTATATTCCCTTTGCATCAGTACATGTATTTATACGCACATAAAGTTTACGTTTCAAACTTTTTCATTCTAAAAATTTATTTCTTTCAGCATAGAAAAAATGTGCTTCTCATAAATGGGCATCCATCATCTTTATCTATCCATTTCACAACAAAATATAAATTGTTGTCTAAAATCTTCGAATTTTAACCATTAACTATAGTCTATGAATTTAACGACGAGTCTGGCATGTGATAAAACCATGTGCCACATTGTATGACTCCATCGTTGATTATAAAATTGGTACGTGCACATAAAAAAATTAGTCTTGTATTTCAAATATATGTTAGTATAAAAAATAAATTTTTTTTAAAAGAGAGCATTTTTACTGTCAATAATTTTAATTATAAAAACAATGTTTTAACTACAGAAATAGAAATAGATAAACTAAAGTTGAAAAAGGTTGATGTAAAGAACGTCAAAGTCGAAAGGTAGTTATTGACTTTTTTTGAATATCAAGACTTGCTATTCGACTTTCAAGCTGAGTGGAGAATATGAGCACAAGATTTGAGAAGCAAGCTGAAGAAAACGTGTGATTTGAAGATCAAGGAAGAGGTAGGTATCAAAACTTAAGAGTCAAGATTTTTGATGATCATGGCAAGGTCATGGGTGAAAAAAAGGAGGAAGTAAGATTGTGGGCCTATATTTTTCTTGGTAAGTCTATGATCTATAAATAGAAAAAATTCATAAGAGTTCTGCAACTTCAATCGAAAACACTAGATCATTACATATAAGTCTCGCCAAAATTCTCAATCTTAGCGACGCAACAGAAAACCATAGAGCACAAGTACATGTGAATGTTAGAAATCTACTTTTATTTGCTTTTCTTTTATTTATTTATTTTTTTTGTTTCTTTTCATTATTTGCTTTATACATTTTATTTTTACTTATGTTCTTCAAGTATTTTGTTTATTTTCTATTTTAATTTTAAAGTTTCATTTGTTTTATTGTAGTTTTTTATTATTTGCCACAATTCAAGCATCTCATACATTTCGACATAAACACTAAATAATTTTTAGGTCGAGCTCGTTCTTTTTTAGAAGAGTCGTATTTACTCTCCAAATTGAGATATTAATACAAGATTGATTCGATTCTTTCTCGAGACACTCTGTCGTAGTTACCAAAAATAAAGTGAAATAATGTATAAATATATATAATATTTAATTTA
>NC_029774.3:116999239-117020071 GCF_000817695.3 Arachis duranensis | reverse complement strand
GCTGAAAAAGATAAAAACATAGTAAAGACACTTGCAGTTGTCCAAAAATCTGATATAGTTTTAACACCAGAAGACGTTCAGGTAAAAATTGTGAAAATGACGAGATCTCGATAAATTATGTTTTTACAGAAGAAAAATGGGACTGAAATAAGACAATTTTCAATAAAATATTTGCGTATAATGTAGCATTAAATATCATGCATGAAAGTAATGATCTTAAGCCAAGAACAGTCGAAGAATGTCGACAAAAGAATGATTGGCCAAAATGGGAGGAAACTATGAAGGCTGAGTTATACTACTTGCAAAACATGAAGTCTTTGGAGTGGATACAGATGGGTATTTGTGAGAAAACAAAATGAGCAAAATGAAGTTGTACGCTACAGAGCTCGAGTTGTGGTACAAAGTTTTTCACAAAATTCTGATATAGATGAGCATAGAACTCTTGAACCATTAAGATTCCGACTTGTTGAATGGGGTTGGTGAGAACTTCCCAACCTCTTCTTTGGATCTCATGTCGGATCTCCAGATACTCATTCCTTTTGAGCATGAAAGGGACCTATGGGATCACCTTCTTCTTGGCAATAACTTCATAGAAGTGGTCTTGATAGACCTTTGAGATGAATCTCTCCATCTCCCATGACTCGGAGGTGGAAGCTTTTGCTTTCCCTTTACTCTTTCTAGAGGTTTCTCTGGCCTTAGGTGCCATAAATAGTTATAGAAAAACAAAAAGCAACGCTTTTACCACACTAAACTTAAAAGGTTTGCTCGTCCTTGAGCAAAATAAGAAAGAAAGAAGGAGAAGAAGAAGAAGAAGAAAATGGAGGAGAAAGAGGGAGAGAGTGAATTCGGCCAAGGGAGTATAAGGTGTTTGTGATGTGTGAAAATGAAGGAGGGATGAGGGGTTTATATAGGAGTGGGAGGAGGGTTAGGTTCGTGTAATTGGGGTTGGGTGTGGAAGGGAAAGGATTTTGAATTTTGGAAGTAGGTGGGGGGTTTTTGGGGAAGAGATATGAAGGTGATTGGTGAAGGATATTTGGGAATGATTGTTGAAGGGTGTTTGGGGAAGAGTGTTATGAAAATGTGTGAGAGAGAGAGAAAGAATGAGTTGAGGTTGGTGGAGATCCTGTGGGGTCCACAGATCCTGAGGGGTCAAGGACTTTTCATCCCTACTCTATTTAGGCGTACAAAACACCCTTAGAGTGCAATTCTGGTGTTAAACGCCAGGTTGCTGCCTATTTTTGGCATTTAACGACAGCTTTTCTTCTCTTTCTGGCATTTAACGCCAAGTTACTGCCTGTTTCTGGAGTTTAACGCCAGCCTGTTGCCCTGTTTTGGCGTTAAATGCCAGTTTGGTGCCCATTTCTGGCGTTAAACACCCAGAATGGTGCCAGACTGAGTGTTTAACACCCATTCTGCTACTCTTATTGGTGTTTAAACGCCAGTGAGCTCATCCTCCAGGGTGTGCTATTTTTAATGTTGTTTTTTATTTAGCTTTAATTTTTTTTTGCAGTTATTTTTGTGACTTCACATGATCATTAACCTAAGAAAACATAAGATAATAATGGAAAATGGAAATTTAACATAGATAAATAAAAATTGGGTTGCCTCCCAATAAGTGCTTCTTTAATGTCAATAGCTTGATAGTGGGCTCGCATGGAGCCTCACAGATAATCAGGGCATGGTTGTGGCCTCTCAACACCAAACTTAGAGTTTGGTTGTGGCCTCCCAACACCAAACTTAGAGTTTGAATGTGGGGGCTTTGTTTGACTCTGTATTGAGAGAAGCTTTTCATGCTTCTTTTCCATGTGTACAGAAGGAGAACCTTGAGTCTTGAATACAAGGTAGTCCCCATTCAATTGAAGGACCAACTCTCCTCTGTCAACATCAATCACAGCTTTTGCTGTGGCTAGGAAAGGTCTGCCAAGGATGATGGATTCATCCTCATCCTTTCCAGTGGCTAGGATTATGAAATCAGCAAGGATGTAAAGGCTTTTAACCTTCACTAGCACGTCCTCTACTAGTCCATAAGCCTGTTTCATTGATTTGTCTGCCATCTCTAGTGAGATTCTTGCAACTTGTACCTCAAAAATTCCTAGTTTCTCCATTACAGAGAGTGGCATGAGGTTAATACCTGACCCTAGGTCACACAGAGCCTTCTCAAAGGTCATGGTGCCTATAGTACAGGGTATTAAGAATTTACCAGGATCCTGTTTCTTTTGAGATAAAATTTGCTGAACCTAGGTATTCAGTTCATTAATGAGCAATGGAGGTTCATCCTCCCAAATCTCATTACCAAATAGTTTGGTATTCAGCTTCATGATTGCTCTTAGATACTGGGCAACTTGCCCTTCAGCAATGTCTTCATCTTCTTCAGAAGATGAATAGTCATCAGAGCTCATGAATGGTAAAAGAAAGTTCAATAGAATCTCTATGGTCTCTATATGAGCCTCAGATTCCTTTGGTTCCTCATTGGGGTACTCCTTAATGGCCAGTGGACGTTCCCTGAGGTCTTCCTCACTGGGAATCACTGCCTTTTCACTCTCTCCAGGTTCGGCCATGTTGGTCACGGTTATGGCCTTGCACTCTCTTTTGGAATTCTCTTCTGTATTGCTTGGGAGAGTGCTAGGAGGAGTTTCAGTAACTCTTTTACTCAACTGACCCACTTGTGCCTCCAAGTTTCTGATGGAGGACCTTGTTTCATTCATGAAACTGAAAGTGGCCTTAGATAGATTAGAGACTATATTTGCTAAGCTAGATGGATTCTGCTCAGAATTCTCTGTCTGTTGCTGAGAGGATGATGGAAAAGGCTTGCCATTGCTAAACCTATTTCTTCCACCATTATTATGGTTAAAGCCTTGTTGAGGCTTTTGTTGACCCTTCCATGAGAAATTTGGATGATTTCTCCATGAGAGATTATAGCTGTTTTCATAGGCTTCACCCATGTAATTCACCTCTGCCATTGCAAGGTTCTCAGGATCATAAGCTTCTTCTTAGAAGATGCTTCTTTAGTACTGTTGAATGCATTTTGCAATCCATTCAGACTCTGAGAAATCATATTGACTTGCTGAGTCAACATTTTATTCTAAGCCAATATGGCATTTAGAGTATCAATTTCAAGAACTCCCTTCTTCTGAGGCGTCCCATTATTCACAGGATTCCTCTCAGAGGTGTACATGAATTGGTTATTTGTAACCATTTCAATGAGTTCCTGAGCTTCTGCAGGTGTTTTCTTCAGGTGAATAGATCCACTTGTAGAATGGTTCAATGACATCTTAGACAATTCAGACAGACCATCATAGAATATATCCAGGATGGTCCATTCTGAGAGCATATCAGAAGGACACTTTTTGGTCAGTTGCTTGTATCTTTCCCAAGCTTCATAGAGGGATTCACCTTCTTTCTGCCTGAAGGTTTGAACATCCACTCTAAGCTTGCTCAGCTTTTGAGGAGGAAAGAATTTGGCTAAGAAAGCCGTGACCAGCTTGTCCCAAGAGTTCAGGCTATCTCTAGGTTGAGAGTCCAACCATATTCTAGCTCTATCTCTTACAGCAAAAGGGAAAAGCATAAGCTTGTAGACCTCGGGATCAACTCCATTGGTCTTAACAGTATCACATATCTACAAGAATTCAGTTAAGAACTGAAAAGGATCTTCTGATGGAAGTCCATAAAAGTTGCAATTCTATTGCATCAGAGAAATTAATTGAGACTTAAGCTCAAAATTGTTTGCTCCAATGGCAGGGATTGAGATGCTTCTTCCATGGAAGTTGGAAGTTGGTGTAGTAAAATCACCAAGCACCTTCCTTGCATTGTTATTGTTGTTGGGTTCAGCTATTACTTCTTTTTCGAGATTCTCTGTAAGGTTTTTTCTAGATTGTTGTGCTTTAGCTTCTCTTAGCTTCTTCTTCAGAGTCCTTTCAGGTTTAGAGTCATCTTCAACAAGAATGTCCTTGTCCTTGCTCCTGCTCATATGAAAAAGAAGAGAACAGAAAAGAAGAGGAATCCTCTATGTCACAGTATAGAGATTCCTTTATGTGAGTAGAAGAGAAGAAGAATAGAAGGAGGAAAAATTCGAACACAGAGAGAGAAGAAAAGAGGGTTCGAATTATGAGTAGAAGAGAAGTGTTAGTAGATAAATAAAATAATTAGAGAGAAATTCGAAAATTATTTTGAAAAATGGGTTAGCAATTTTCGAAAAAGTTAGAAGAGATAAAATTAGAATTTAAATCAATTAGTTAATTAAAAATATTTTTGAAAAAGATGTTAATGGTTTTCGAAAATTAGAGAGAAAGTGGTTAGGTGGTTTTGAAAAAAGATAAGAAATAATAAATTTGAAAAGATAAGAAGTTAGAAAGAGATTTTGAAATTAAGATTTGAAAAAGATATGATTTGAAAAAGATATGTTTGAAAAGATATGATTGAAGAAAATTTGATTTTTAAAAAGATATGATTGAAAAGATATGGTTGAAAAAAAAAGATTTGATTTTTTTTAAAATTGATGACTTAACTAATCAAGAAATTAAAAGATATGATTCTAAAATTTAAAGTTTGAATCTTTCTTAACAAGAAAGTAACAAACTTGAAATTTTTGAATCAAAACATTAATTGTTAGTATTAATTTCGAAAAATATGAGGTAAAAATAGGAAAAAGATTTTGAAAAATTTTGAAAAAGATTTTTGAAAATTTTCGAAAAACAAAGGAAAAAAATAAAAAAGATTTGCTTTTAAAAATGATTTTGAAAAGATAAATTTTTGAAATTGAAATCTTGACTTAACTAACAAGAAACAACTTATTTTAAAATTTTTTGACTAAGTCAACCCAAAGTTTCGAAATTTATGAGTGAAATAAGAAAAAGATATTTTTTATTTTTTTAAATTTAATGGGGAAAGAAAAAACCACAAAATGACTTAACACATAAAAATTTTGGATTAAAACAAATGATGC
Organism: Arachis duranensis; assembly: GCF_000817695.3. Taxonomy (NCBI): domain Eukaryota; kingdom Viridiplantae; phylum Streptophyta; class Magnoliopsida; order Fabales; family Fabaceae; genus Arachis; species Arachis duranensis. The sequence goes on along the minus strand of NC_029774.3, from coordinate 117,015,129 downwards.
ATGCAAGAACACTATGAATGTCAAGATGAACACCAAGAACACTTTGAAGATCATGATGAACATCAAGAACTTATTTTTGAAAAATTCTCAAGAAAAGAAAAACATACAAGACACCAAACTTAGAGATTTTTCATGTTTAGAAACTATGAATTCAAAAATACATATGAAAAACAACAAAAGATACAAAATAATAAAATATGAAGATCAAACAAGGAGACTCATCAAGAACAACTTGAAGATCATGAAGAATGCAATGCATGAATTTTCGAAATTTTTTTTTTAGAAAAATTAAAACATGCAATTGACACCAAACTTAAAAATTGATACTAGACTCAAACAAGAAACACAAAATATTTTTTTGGTTTTTATGATTTTATTAAATTTTTTTGTATTATTTTTTTTCAAAAAAATTTTTGGAAAAACGAAAAAGAAGAAAAATTTTTGAAAGATTTATGAAACTTTTTGAAAATAGAACAAGAAGAAAATTACCTAATCTAAGCAATAAGATGAACCGTCAGTTGTCCAAACTCGAACAATCCCCGGCAATGGCGCCAAAAACTTGGTGCACGAAATTGTTATCCCTTGGCATGGCTCCAAAAACTTGGTGCACAATACCATGATTCACACGTTTCTTCACAACTTCGCACAGCTGACCAGCAAGTGCACTGAGTCGTCCAAGTAATACCTTACGTGAGTAAAGGTCGATCCCACGGAGATTGTCTGCTTGAAGCAAGCTATGGTCATCTTATAAATCTCAGTTAGGCAGATTCAAATGGTTATGGAGTTTTGATAATTAAAAGATAGATAAACATAAAATAAAGATAGAGATACTTATATAATTCATTGGTGAAAATTTCAGATAAGCGTATGGAGATGCGTTATTCCTTCTGAATCTCTGCTTTCCTACTGCCTTCATTCAATCATTCATACTCCTTTCCATAACAAGCTGTATGTTTGGGGATCACCGTTGTCATTGGCTACCTCCCATCCTCTCAGTAAAAATGGTCCTCTACGGTTTCTGTACGGCTAATCAACTGTCGGATTTCTCGTCTCGGATGAATAATACCAGGCACAGTTACTGCATGGCTAATCAGCTGTTGGTTCTCACTTGTGTTGGAATAGGATCCAGTGATCCTTTTGCGTATGCCACTACGCCCAACAGTCATGAGTTTAAAGCTCGTCACAGTCATCCCTTCCCAGATCCTACTCGGAATACCACAGACAAGGTTTAGACTTTCCGAATCTCAGGAATGCTGCTAATTGTTTCTAGCCTATACTACGAAGGTTCTAATCTCAGATTCAGATGCCCCATTGTCAGAGGGGAAATGATGTGAATCGTTGATTGGGATATGCATTCAAGCTTGTTTTCATGTAGATCAGAAGTGTTTATCAGGCACGCGTTCATAAGTGAGAATGGTGATGAATGTCACTTGATTATCACATTCATCATGTTCTTGTGTGCGAATGAATATCTTGGAATAAGAATAAGTTTGAATTGAATAGAAGAATAATAGTACTTTGCATTAATACTCGAGGAACAGCAGAGCTCCACACCTTAATCTATGGTGTGTAGAAACTCCACCGTTGAAAATACATAAGTGATGAAGGTCCAGGCATGGCCGAATGGCCAGCCCCTATAAAAGTCTAAGATAGCATAAAACTGATCAAAGATGATCTAAGGATAATCCAAATATGTCAAATACAATAGTAAATAGTCCTATTTATACTAAACTAGTTACTAGGGTTTACAGAGATAAGTAAATGATGCAGAAATCAACTTCCGGGGCCCACTTGGTGTGTGCTTGGGCTGAGCATTGAAGCTTTCATGTGTAGAAACTTTTCTTGGAGTTAAACGTCAGTTTTGGTGCCAGTTTGGGCGTTTAACTCCAGCTTGTAACTCAGTTTTGGCGTTTAACGCCAGAATAGAGCAGGAAGTTGGCATTTGAACGCCAATTTTTGTCGTCAAAACTCGAGCAAAGTATAGACTATTATATATTTCTGGAAAGCCATGGATGTCTACTTTCCAAGGCAGTTGAGAGCGCGCCAATTGGGCTTCTATAGCTCCAAAAAATCCATTTCGAGTGTAGGAAGATTAGAATTCAACAGCATCTGCAGTCCTTTTACAGCCTCTGAATCAGATTTTTGCTCAAGTCCCTCAATTTCAGCCAAAAAATATCTGAAATCATAGAAAAATACACAAACTCATAGTAAAGTCAAGAAATGTGAATTTTGCATAAAACTAATAATTATATACTAAAAACTAACGAAATCATACTAAAAACTACCTAAAAACAATGCCAAAAAGCGTATAAATTATCCGCTCATCACCGAGCTTAGTTCTGATTGAGCTTTGTGAGATCTCTAGTGGTATCATAGCTTCAGAGCCATATACAAGTCTGAAAGGTGTTTCCTTGGTTGATGACTGTGGCATTGTGTTGTAACCCCAGAGGACTTCAGGTATTAATTCGGCCCAAAGGCCTTTAACGTCATCTAGTTTCTTTTTTAGTGCATGAAAGATGACCTTATTTGCTGATTCTGCTAGTCCGTTTGTCTAAGGATGTTCAACGGAGGCAAAATGTTACCTGATTTTAAGGTTCTACAAAAAAATTTGAAATTTCTGATCGGCAAACTGGCGACCATTGTCAGTAATGATGTGGTTGGGGATGCCGAAACGGCAAATAATATTTTTCCAAATGAAAGAGGTTATTTGTTGGGATGTAATCTTAGCTGAAGGTTGGGCCTCAACCCATTTCGAGAAATAATCAATTGCAACGATTAGAAACTTTACCTGACCTGGTGTTGTAGGGAATGGACCGAGTATATCCAGCCCCTATTGGTTGAAAGGCCAGGTAATGTCGGAATGATGCATATCCTCTACAGGAATATGTATGATGGTGGCATGTTTCTGGCAATTGTTACATGTCAGAACTTTGTTTTGGCTATCATGTTTTAAAGTCAGCCAAAAGAAACCGGCGCGGAGTATTTTTGAGGCTAAGCTCCAAGCTCCTGTGTGTGTTCCGCAAATTTCTTCATGTGCTTCGGACAATGCTATTTCGGCTTTAGCTTTGCTAAGGCATTTTAGCAATGGGCGAGTATACCCGCGTCTATACAAGGTTTCGTTGAGTAATGTGAAAAAGGTTGCTTGTCGTCGGAATCTATTTATATTCTCGATGTCATCCGGTATGTGCCCTGTTTGTAAGTATTCTATAAAATCGGTTCGCCAATCGCTTTCCTGTGTAAGACTTAGCACATCTGTTAGAGTAACACTTGGGGATGTTATAATGGATTGATGCAATATAGAAAAAGCCGATTGGGTATTGCCGAGTTTAGATAAAATGTCGGCCCTTTGGTTTTGTTCCCGTGGTATGTGGTGTATTTCAAATTTTGAAAACTTTGAAATTAGATCCTTTACTAACAGTAGATATTTAGATAGAAGAGGATCTCTTACTTGGAAAAGGTCGTTTACCTGTTGAACAACCAACAGTGAGTCACAGTATACCTTTATAGTAGATATATGGAGGTCCAAACAAAGTCAGAGTCCTGCGACAAGGGCTTCATATTCCAATTGATTGTTGCTGGCTTTAAAAGATAAGTGTAAGGAATGCTCAAGAATGAAACCATCATCGGCCTCCAGTCGTATTCCGGCACCACATCCTTCTTTATTGGATGAGCCGTCTATGTATAAGCTCCATTATTTTGTGTGGTCTTCTTCTGAGGGTATTGTAAGTTCTGCAATAAAATCGGGTAAAAATTGTGACTTAATCGGCCCTCTTGACTGATACCTGATGTCGAACTCGGACAGTTCGATTGACCACTTTATAAGTCTCCCAGCAATGTCTGGCTTGTGTAACACTTGTCGTAATGGGTGATCTGTTTTGACATTGATGACGTGACTCTGGAAATAAGGTCAGAGTCTTCTTGTTGAAAATAAAAATGCTAAAGCCAGCTTCTCTATTCTTGGATAATTAAGCTCGGCGTGATGGAGTGTTTTGCTGACGAAGTATACTGGATACTGAGTTTTGTTCCTTTCTGTAACAAGAGCAAAGCTTATCGCCCAATCAGTAACTGATAAATATAGTAATAAATCTTCTCCTTGAAAGGGTTTTTGTAAAATCGGCGGTTGTGAGAGAGTTGTTTTTAGTGTGGTAAAAGCTCTTTCACAATCCTCAGTCCATTGAAATCGGTTTTTCTTTTTTATTGCTTGGAAAAAAGGAATAGATTTTGAAGCTAAACATGGTACAAATCTTGATAGTGCCGCAAGTCTTCCTGTGAGGCGTTGTACTTCTTTTACTGTTTTAGGGCTCATCATATCCACAACTGCTCGGTATTTGTCGGGGTTTGCCTCAATGCCCCTGCTTGTTAGTAAAAACCCCCAGGAACTTACCACCTTGTACCGTGAAGGCGCATTTTTCTGGGTTCAGATGCATGTTGTAGGTGCGTATTTGGCCGAATATCTATGTTAAGTCGTCAATATGGTTTCCGCCGATCTTTGTCTTGGCGACCATGTCATCTACGTAGACCTCTATATTTTTGCCGATCTGTTTGGCGAAAACTTTATCCATAAGACGCTGGTAAGTTGCTTCTTCATTCTTTAGTCCAAAAGGCATAACCTTATAACAGTAGTTACCGAAGTCAGTAATAAATGCTGGTTTACTTTGGTCAGAGGGGTGCATAAGGATTTAGTTGTACTCCGAATAGGCATCCATGAAACTTAAAGTAGCGTAACCAGAAGCGTTATCTACCAGAGAGTCTATGGATGGTAAAGGATAAGAATCCTTTGGGCATGCTTTATTTAAGTCAGTGAAATCGATGCACATGCGCCACTTACCGTTTTGTTTCCTTACCATAACCACATTGGCTAGCCAGGTGGTGAATCTGATTTCTTTGATGAATTCTGCATTGATCAGCTTTTGAGTTTCTTCTAATGATGCTTTTCTTTTTTCATCGCCGAGTTTTCTTTTCTTTTGCTGCACAGGTCATGCAGATGGGTTTGTAGCTAATTTATGGCTGATGATCTGTGGGTCGATGCCGGGCATATCGGAAGGTGTCCATGCAAATAAGTTGGCTTGTTCTTGCAGGAAGGCGGTGATGGCTTTTAGTTCCTCTGTACTTACTGATGTACCTACAAAGGTAAATTTGTTAGGATCATTGTTAAAATATACTCTCTGTAAGTCATCGGAGGGCGTAGGTCGTTCTTGGAAGTCGGCTCTTGGATCTAGGTTGGCTATTGCCGAGCTTTTGTTAGTAAGGTCGACATTGTTCACTTGTTAGTTTGGATGATTTTGGAAATTCATGCCGATGTTGTAACATTGTCGTGCCTCTTTATGATCTCCATGGATGGTGACAACATGGTCGTCCTGCAGGGGAAACTTAACACACAGGTGAACTGTAGACACAATTGTGCCGAACTTGTTTAAGAAAGGTCGGCCAAGTATAAGATTATATGGACTGAAGCAGTCTACTACTAAATATTGAATATCAGTGGTTTTTGAAAGAGGATGCTCACCCAGTGTGGTTTGCAACCACATTGACCCCAATATTGGAACTCGTTCACCCGAAAAACCAACAAGATCTCCCCCTGTTGACTGGAGGATATTGTTGCTGAGCTTCATTTTTTGGAATGTTGAGTAGAACAGGACGTCGGCGCTGCTCCTAGGATCTAGAAGTACCTTCTTGACCAAAAGGTCTCCCAACTGAAGAGTGATGACCACGGGATCATCCAGGTTCTATATGGTAGAATTGAAGTCGGCTTGCGTAAATGTGACTTGTGGGAGTTGTGTTATGGCTTCAGCTTCGCTGTTTGGGCCATCTCACGAGCATATTGCTCGGAATGATCTTTTTCTTGCCGAGTTTGAGGATCCTCCACTGGCGTATCCTCCTGAAATACAATTAATTATTCTTCGAGGTTTTTCATATGATGTTACCTTTTCCTTGCCTCGGTGTGGTTGTTCGGGTAAATCATTGGTTGTAGATGTCGTGGGACGTTTTTGGATGTGACCTCCAATATATTTGTCAAGGTGCCCTTGTCGTGCCAGCTGCTCCAGAAGGTCTTTGGCCACCACACAGTCGTTAGTAGTGTGGCCGTGCTTTTGATGGAATGCACAATATTTGGATTTATCCGTGTTCTTGGTATCCTGATAGGTACCAGCCTTTCTCAGTGGTTTAATCAATTTTGAATTCAGGATTTCTTTTATTATGTCCTCTTGCCTGGTGTTGAACTGCATATAAGAATCAAATTGAGGGGTTAGTTTAAAACTTTTCTTATTGCTCATAACCTTATCTTCATCTCTGTGATTTGTTTTGTCCGACTTCCGGGCTTGTCTGAGTTCCTCGATATCAATTTGGCCTTTGGCTTTCTCGCGAAACTTGGCAAGAGTCCTTGTCTTGGCTACGGTGATGGTTTCTTGGAACTTTCCCAGTTGGAGTCCGCTTTTGATTGCGTGGAGGTGGACTTCGGGGTGAAGGTCTGGTATGCTTATGGCGACCTTCGTGAAACGAGTCATGTAATCCTTCAGACTTTCATTTTGTCCTTGCTTGATTGTATTCAGATAATCCGAGTCATGCAAATAAATTGCAGATCCAGCGAAGTGTTCTTCAAATTGCTTGGCCAGTTGGTGAAATCGTGAAATGGAACCTGCAGGCAAAGCACACAACCAATCAACTGCAGGACTGTCTAAATAATTCGGAAAACAATGGCATAAAATAGTATCTGATGCACCGTTAACGATCATTATTGATCGGAATTTTTTGAGAAATTTCTTGGGGTCTCCGAGCCCATCGTAAGGTGTGAGGGTCAGCGGGAGGGTGAATCTTTTCGGTAGCTGGAAGTTCATCACTTCTGGCGTGAAGGGTCCTACGAGTTCGTCGGACTCTTTGTTTCCATCCTCAGGCTGGGCTTCCTCAGCTCGGATGGTTTTCGAGACGTGTGAGGGTTCGAAATGATGCTCATTATCTTCTAGGTGTTGGTGATTATTGTTGTTATTTTCTATCCGAGCATGGTTCAGTTCAGCGATTTAAGCAGCCATTATTTGATTCTCGTTGGCCATCTGTTGATTGGCTTGCTGTAGTTCGGTTACCATCCGCATAAGTTCGGACATGGAAAGGGGTGGTACGTCAGCCATGGGTATAAGCGAAGGTAATGGGACCAAAAGAAAGAACCGATTTTCTCGGCCCCACGGTGGGCGCCAATTGATCTTGCTTGTGGAATAGGTCGGCTTCAACTATCTGGTAATGGCCGATTTATGTCCTCGAAGGCTGAACGTCATACACCTAAGTCCGAGCTTTTCCTTTTCGTCATAGCGTGAAAGCACGAGTGAAGGGAGGGAGGAGTGCACCTGCAAAGGCACTCCAAAGCTTAAGGCAATATATTGCCTTATTTGAACTTAGTGAAGACAAATACTTTACCTTACTTTATATGATGAATTCTTCGTCCGTTACATTCTCGGTATTAATCGTCGGTTCTGAAATGATTGATATTGTAACCGACCTGATTATGCCGCTTGAATGTCGGTTATGATAGGAGTAGTAATTTGACTGAGTTATGGCTCATGATAGGCCGAGGCTTATAACGGGTGACAGTTATAGTTCTCAGCGATAACGACTATAATACCGAGTTATAGCTCGTATTAAAGGCGGCCATATTAAAGTTCAATCAAGTTGATCCAAATCTAATAAAAATCACTTTCATTACACGTAGCAGCATGTGTATACACTGCTTCACTAATGCAAATATCTTCGTCGCGTTCTTTCTTCTTTTTCATGTGCCTCATTTTTCTTCTTCGCATTCCTCCTTTTTCTTCTTTTCATCGTGATTCTTTTATTACTGTTGTTGTTGCTACATTTTTTCTTTTTCTCTTTTTCTTCCTAGTAATTTTGTAACATTTGATTTTTTTTGTAAATTTTATTCTTTTTAAGAGAATGAAACAAGAAGAATTATGAAAAAAATAAAATAAGAAGAAGAAAATGAAAAAGAAAAAGCGGAAGAGAAATAATTTTGAATTATGCAAAACTTATTATTAGAATAAAAATACACCAAAATTTCTTATATTTTATACCCAAATTTTGCTACAAATGTACAAAGAATATAGGTTCATCTCATTCCTAATAATTTTATAGCATTATGTGTATCTTCTTTTTCTTTGTTTGATTTTTTTATTTTTATTCTGGTTAATAAAGTAAAACAAGAAGAAACTTGAGAAGGTAAAACAAGAAAGAAAAAATGAATAATAAAAAAGGAAGATGAAGATGATGAAAAAGAAGAAGCAGCAGCAAAAGATGAGGAGGAAGAAGAGGAAGAGTTTTGAATTATGCAGAACTTATTAGAATAAAAATACACTGAAATTTCTTAACAATAACAAATAAATTTCTTAGTTTTTACACCAAAATTTTGCTACAAATGCACAAAAATATTTTCTTTAATGCTTTCTTTTTTTTATTTCTTTCTTTCTTTTAGTTGAATGAACGTAAGTTCATTCTCTTCCTAGTAATTTTGCAATATTATATGATTTTTTTGTTTGATTTTTTTTTTGTTTTTATTCTTATTAATAGAGTAAAATAAGAAGAAACTTGAGAAGGTAAAACAAGAAGGAAAAGATGAATAAGAAAAAAAAGATGATGATGAAAAAGAACAAGAAGAAAAAATAACACAAGATGAGGAGGAGGAAGAGAAAAATTTTTGAATTATGTAGAACTTATTAGAATACAAATACACCAAAATTTCTTAATAATAATACATAAATTTCTTAGTTTTTACACCGAAATTTTGCTACAAAAGTACAAAAATATCTTTTTTAATGCTGTATTTTTTTCTTCTTCTTTTTTTCTTTATTTATTTCTTTCTTTTTTCTGTTATACATATAAGAAGAAGAAGACGACGATGATGATGATAATAATGATGATGGAGGAGGAGCAGGAGAAGGAAGAAAAGAAAGGAGATCAAAAAAATTCAAATGAAAAAAGAAAGAGGAGAAGGAGATGGAAGTGGTGATAGTGACGACGACGATAATGAAAGAAAAATATTAGAAAAAAAGAAGAGAAGAAGAAGACGACGATGAAGAGAACACAGAGAATGAAGAGAACACAGAGAATAAAGAGAATGCAGTTATATATATTCGCACCTTAAGTAAAAAATTTGTTAGAAGTAGTAGAGCATGAAAGTGAATTAGATTATAGCAACTTGGTTGAATTTAGTTGGTTAAATAACTTAAATATTAAACTTTATTGTAATATTAATTAATTTTTAAAAATTATATTTATATTTTAAATTTTAAATATTAAATCCTAAATTTTTAGAAATTTTATATTATAAGCATCTTACCCTTCTGAATCGAAGAGTTTTCTTCTTCATCCGAATATAGTTCAGTAACTTAAAAGTATTGAATCTCTCAACCGTCTCCATAAGCATACATAAGCAATTATAATTATATGAACAACGAACAATGATTACATTATCCAATTAATCAAAGTTCTCTTGAAATTTGAAAACATGACAAACTTAGAAGAAAGCTTATAAAATTGACTATAGCCTCTGATATGAATCAATAATAGTATGAGGGTGAAGCCGAATTGGAAGTCCATTGACTGGCTCAAGCAAGGAATCATACTTAAACTTCTCATCAGAATTCACCAAATCCCATTTGAACCATTTCACAATGTGATGCATGAACACAAGTATCTCTATCCTTGCAAACTCTAGTCCCAGACACATTCTAGGCCCTCCTCCAAATGGAACATATGAATAGGCCGTAGGACCTTCTCCCTCAAATCTTGATGCATCAAAAGCTTCCGGATTCGGAAAATACGCCGGATCCATGTGTGTCGAGCCAGGGAGCCAGCGCAACTGCCAATAAGAACCATGTACAATTCAAAACTTAAATAAAACACTTGTTGAGAGTCGTTAAATAATTTGACAGGTTTGACTAAATTATCATATAACGGTTTACACTAAGTTAACTACACCTGAGTTTCTATCTTACAACAGAAAAATGAAGGGTTTGGAACATACCTTCCAGCCCTTGGGAATGGTATAGCCAGCATAGTTAAAATCCTTTATTGCTACTCTGTAAGTACCCGCAACAGGTGGTAACAGCCTCATGACTTCAGATGCAACATTCCAAGAATACTTCATTTTCTGAATATCCTCCCATTGCAACAACTCCCCTGCCTCTTTCTCTCTGCTTATTTCGACTTGTTCTGTCATGATGACAAGACTTTGATATCAGTGTGCTTGGTTAGAATGTAAGAACAAGTTGGAAAATTGAAAACATGTTGAAGGATGTTGTTGCAAACCTTTCAAAACTTGTTCATAAACTTGAGGCATGGCCCCAAGATACTTCATGATAGATGATAAAGCCGACCGAGAAGTGTCGTGGCCAGCGAAAAGAAGCAGTAGCATGTTGTCACTAATCTCCGTTTCAGTCATGAATCTTCCATTGGAATCAGGTGTGACAAGCAAATGCGAAAGAAGGTCTTGTGTAGGTGACACATTCTTTTCTTGCAATTCAAGTTTCCTTTTCAATATCATCATCTTCACTTCTGTGGTTATTTCGTCTGCGGCTTTCATCGATCGACGAAATTTCGTTCCAGGCAGGTTGATTGGGAAGCCAAGCAAGCCTTTCAGGAAGTCATCAAGCTTTGACGAAAATTCTGATACATGAATTGGATCTTCAATGCTTAGGAACAAGCAACAAGCCAAGGAATATGTGTATAGCTGCACTGTGGAATAGATAATCACCTGCTCTTTTCCTTCAACATTTGAAAATAGTAGAAAGGGTAAAATTATTTAGAATTGAGAGAAAAAAAAAAAAAAGAAAAAGAAAAGTTGCTACCTTCTGCATAAGAAGCTTTTGTGCCTATCTGATAGTGCTAACCAAAGAAAAAAAAGCAACCTTATTATGCAGTGGTCAATTCATACTTTCTATTCTTGGCTAAGGTTTTCTTGATCATCGAATTATAAATTTAAGGGTAAATTCGGTGAAATTTATCCCAAGTTTAATAAGCAAAATATTGATTAATCTATTGTGTATGAACTAATACAACTGTAAATATTCGGCAGCAGCGAGTTAGTACTTGTTTGAATAAAATGGAAAAGGAACTCCTTACTTAGCAAACACAAATACATACATTCCTTACCTTGCCAATGAGTTTTGATATGGTTTTGAGCAATGATATCCATTTTTGGCAAGTAATTTCTGAGCACTTCAGCACTAAGAAAGCTCAATAGCAACCTTCTAGTCATCTTTGCTTCTTCACCAACCTTACTAATAAGAGATGTTCTTAACAGCTTCCTTATGGAGCTTGGCCACCACACTTGCACAATCTTATTCTCATTGCTGAACAGGAACTTGTTCCCGGCCGGGCCGCAGAACACTGCCATAGGATCTCCAAGAAATGAAGTTTTGAACACCCTGCAATCATGTTTCTCCATTCTATCTTTTATGAACCTTACCACGGTTCCCCCCCGAGCCGCGAGCATGAACTCGAAGGTTTCTCCAACAATAGGCCATCCTAAGTTTCCAGGAGGAAGATTCAGGCTTGGATCCTTTCTCAGTTTCACAAGTTTTGAGATGAAATGAAGACAAAGGACAACGAGTGCCAAAATTGTTGGCAAGGCTAGAAACTTGGCCACTTCCATTTTAGTAGTAGCTTTATGTTCTAAACTCTATGAATCTTGTTATTTGAGCATCCAAATTCCATAAACAGATGTATGTGTGAATGATCTAACTCATCATGTTATGGTTGAGACTTGAGAGGTTAGTGTCACACTCACAAACTTTTGACTTCATTTAATATTAATCTTAATTGCAAGTGATGGCAACATGAGCGTCATTCCATCCAACTATGATAATTTAATATTCTTTTTTTTTTTGGGGAATTATACCGAGCATAAACCCACTATGATAGTATAAACAACCTAACTGATAACAATTGAATAACATAGTAAACCACTTTTGGCACGCAAATGGCTCAATCTCCAAAATAATCATTTTTTAAAAGGAGCAAATGACATTATAACCCTTTAAACACTACCAAAATCAAATCTATATCATAATGTTATACAAATTTCAAAAGAAAGCTTCTAATAATGTATTAATCAATGGTGAGGATGAAGCAGAACCGGAAGTCCATTTACAGGTTCAAGCATGGGATCATACTTGAACTTCTCATTAGGATTAACCAAATCCCATTTGAACTGTTTCACAATATGATGCATGAACACAAGTATCTCTAGCCTTGCAAACTCTAGCCCCAAACACATTCTAGGCCCTCCACCAAACGGAACATACGAATACGGCGCAGGGCCTGCCCCTTCAAACCTCGACGCGTCAAAAGCCTCGGGATTCGTGAAGAGCCTGGGATCCACGTGTGAAGAGCAGGTTGTCCAATGCAACTGGCAAAACAAAAAATACCATTAATACATACTTTAAAATCTTGATAAGTGTGTTAAATATATAACCATTCATATTAGCGGACATACCTTCCAGCCCTTACCAATGGTATAGTCAGCATAGCTAAAATCCTTTAAGGCTTCTCTGTAAGCACCGGTGACCGGTGGCGATAGTCTCAAGACTTCAGATGCAACATTCCAAGAATACTTCATTTTCTGAACATCCTCCCATTGCAGGGATTCCCCTTCCCCTTTTGCTCTGCTAATTTCAACTTGTTCTGCAAGTCACAGTTACAACAAACTCCATCATCATTCATTCTGATCCAAATTATCATAGGCAAAATTATCCGAACCTGGACTTAAGGATTTCATTGCGAACCTGCCAAAACCTTGTTATAAACATGAGGAAGCTGCGCCAGGTACCTCATGAGAGATGACAGAGTGGATCTAGAAGTATCGTGGCCGGCGAAAAGGAGGAGGAGTATGTTATCCATGATCTCGATTTCAGTTAGGAACCTTCCATTGGAGTCGGGTGTTGCAAGCAAATGTGAGAGAATGTCTTGGCTTGGTGACGCTCTTTTCTCTTCCAAATCCACTTTTCTTTGCTTTATGATCTTTTTTATCTCTTCCCTTATTTCGTTGGCAGCTTTCATTGCTTGGTGAAATCTTGTTCCGGGCAAGTTGATGGTGAAGCCAACCAAGCCTTTTAAGAATCGGTGAAATCTCGACGAAAACTTTGAATCGTGGAGAGGATCTTCAATGCTCAGAAACAAGGAACAGGCCAAAGCATAAGTGTATTTCTGCACAGTAGAATGAACAACCACCTGTTCCTTTCCTATATATTAAAAAAAAGGTGAATGCTACACTGGTTAAAGAGTGGTGTCTATTTACTTAAAAAAAAAAATTAAAAATTAATATTTAATTTAAAAGATATAAAAATAAATTATTTAAAAAAAAATAAAACTTACCAAAAAAGTAAGTTAAACAAAAATTAGATAACAATTAATAAGCACAATAGAATTGGCCATTAAAAAATAGGTCATTGCATTAGCTATTCGAATGGAATATACATAGAAATATAAAATATGTTTCGAAAATAAATTAAACAATATATATATATATTTATATACAAATATATAATAAATAATTTTATAGTTAATTTTTCATGTGTTCCTATAATTTTTGTAGTTTAATTAGAGTAAAAAAATATTACAAGTTTTTAAGTTTGAAAAAATATAAGTAGACAATGAAAATATTAAATAATATAAATAATAGATATATTGAATGTTTATTTTATTAGGTGTACGAATGGTTATTCTAATATTAAAATTTAGTTGTGTAATTTAAAAGTATAGTATGTTTTTATTTGATTGGTAGTTATTTATATTGTTAAAAAAAATCATGGTTAGTTAGGATAATCCTTTAAGTTTTACAATTTAACGTGTATTAATAAAATTAAAATTTATTGCAATACGTAACCAAAAACAAAGTCCTAATTAAGTACCATTCTCAAGTGAGTGAGTTAATTTCTTACCTTGCCAATGAGTGTTAATGTGGATTTGAGCAATGGTATCCATTTTAGGCACGAAATTTCTGAGAATTTCAGGATTGAGAAAGGTCAAGAGCAACCTTCTTGTCATCTTTGCTTCATCGCCGACCTTATTAACCAAAGAAGACCTTAACAGCTTCTTTATAGAGCTTGGCCACCATACTTGCACATTCTTGTTCTCATTGCTAAACAAGAACTTGTTCCCCGCCGTGCCGCAAAACACTGCCATAGGATCTCCAAGAAACGAAGTCTTGAACACCCTTGAATCATACCTCTCCATTCTCTCTTGTATGAACCTCACCAGGGTTCCCTCACGAGCCGCGCTGATAAACTTGAAGGTTTCTCCAACAATTGGCCATCCTGAGCTTCCTGGAGGCCCATTCCGAATCTTCCTTCTCATGAAATGAAGATAGAGGAGGAGGAGTGCTAAAAGTGCTGGCATGGCTAGAAGCTTGGCCAACTCCATAACCTATAATTGATAGTTCCAAGTTCTAAGAATCAAGAAAAGTTTGGTTCAGGATAGATGAAAGTATGTGGATAGGTGTATATAAAGCGCTTTAATCTTTGATCATGACGTTAATCCTTAATGTAATTATTGGTGACAAGATAAGAGATAAATTTGGTATAATAGCTTCACCATTTTTGGCAATGTAAGCAACGTTAGAAAGCACTTGGACACAAGAGTCAATCTATTATAGGACAAATTTTAAAATTTTATAAGAGACACATTATAATATTTTTAAATAGATTTTAATAAAATTTTAAATAATAATGTATTATTTTTTAAATTTATTTTAAAAATATATATTATAAAAAATTGCCTCTACAGAGAATTGTGCCTTAGCTTCTCTTAGCTTTCTCTTCAAGGTCCTTTCAGGTTCAGGATCAGCCTCAACAAGAATGCTTTTATCTTTGCTTCTGCTCATATGAAAGAGAAGAAAACAAGGAAATATGTGGAATCCTCTATGTCACAGTATAGAGATTCCTTGAGGTGTCAGAGGAAAAGAAAAATAGAAGGTAGAAGTAGAAAATTCGAACTTATCAAAGAAGATGGAGTTCGAATTTTGCATTAAGGAATAGTGTTAGTCCATAAATAGAAGGATGTGAGAAGAAGGGAAGTAAGTTTCGAAAATTGAGTGAAAGATTTTGAAAACATTTTGAAAAACACTAATCAATTTTCGAAAATGAGTGGAAAAGAAATCAAGTGATTTTTGAAAAAGATTTTGAAATTAGAAATCAAAAAGATTATTTTGAAAAAGATGTGGTTAAGAAGATATGATTAGTTTTAAAAAAAAGATGTGATTGAGAAGATATGATTTGAAAAACATTAAAAAAAAAGATTTGATTTTTTTTTGTTTTTAAAATTAAAAATGAGATTTAAATTTAAAATTTTTAAATAAATATAAAATATTATATTATTTAGATTATAGTTGGATGAGAATCGTCATTATCAATTTGTCAGGTACGAATAGATTAATGATATCAAAAACTCGTTACAGATCATTTGGCTGTGAAAGGGCCACGTATATATAGTCTTTCCAAAATATCTTTCCGCTATACCTACCTTAGCTTCATTCTTTTAAGTCTGGTGCTTAATACCCCCGGGGGGATATTTTGTTTTTCTGGTTTCTTTGATAAGTAATGATAACGGAATTTAAATCTTACCGATATGCATGGACTCGTTGATACGAGTATATTGCTACTAAATGACCAAAAGCACATAAAATATATATTGAATATAAAATATAAAATAAGGTTATGATTTAGAAGAAGAAGCGACGACAATAAACGTGCATTTAAAATATTTGGTTGAACTTAATTAAAATTATAACTTAGATGTATAAATTTATTCATAAATTTAATTGGATAATTTTATAATTTTTTATATGATTAATATATTAAAATTAAATTTTTATAAAAATAAAAAATTATATTATTATAAATGAAATTTTAACT
>NC_029774.3:116973764-116999198 GCF_000817695.3 Arachis duranensis | reverse complement strand
TTATTCATTTTAATACAATATTTTGTGGGAACGTTATTTATCACAAGGTCAAATCATACATATCCATGAAGATCTAACCATTTACGAGTTGGGACTAGTCAATTATGCTGATGAATGCAACCAAGATAAGTGGTGAGTGGTGAGTGGTAAGTGGTGAGTGGTGACTAGAGTTTGATGGTCACTATTTCTTTCAATTTGTTAATAAAAAAAAGTTTTACCCATACATGCATTATTAATGTCATGAACAAGGTGGACATTTCTACTTACGAGAAAACATTTTACTTTATATTATAATTTATAGCATATTAAATCCACCCATGATGGTGAAAATTTAATTTGTCTAATTTAATTTGGAGAATATATATGTTTAATTTTGATTGAATCACGTCTATTTTTTAATATTAATATAAAAAATAATTATTTTTATTAATGTGTGAGAGAGAGAGACAAATTTAAATTAAATATTTAAGTTTGTTTAGCAGTAAATAAGTTATATTTAAACTTATGACTCAATATGAAAATTATAAAATCTTTTTGAGAATTTGCAATCCTTTCGTCATTCCATTAGCATCGCAGAACATTTTTGCTAATGACAGAGGTACCTCTCATAATTCAAAATATCATTTTGTATTGCTCAGTAGTCTTCGTACGGAAACATTATCATAATCCATAAAAGGAAAAAAAGTAATTAATACAATATTATATTGAAATTTTAAAATATACATAATAATATTTCAATAATATTTAGCAACTTGCATCATTGCATCCTTATCCTATTTTTTGTGGGGTCAATATGCACCTTAAGTCCTACTTAGCCAAGCACACTTAAATACTTAGTACTTATTTTTAACTCGAAAAAAATTTTTTTTTTAGAATTTTACTTAAATAAGTCTTTAATATTCATGGTTTATTTTGCACAATATTTTTTTTAATTTAGTCGGTCAAAAATTTCTTTGTTATTTATTAAACTCTATTTAAAAATTTATCATTACTTAATAAATTATTATATATATATATATATAAAATTGAATTTAAATTTTTAATATCTATTTAATTAAATTAATGAGCTAACTTTTAAAATAATCCAAGTGAATTTCTTTTTTAGTCGTGAAATACTTGGTGGAAAGAAAGAATCATTATCACATGTATATGTCATTCGGGTCAATATGCACCTTAAGTCTTTAGCCAAGCACACTTAAATACTTAGTGTGCTATTATTTTGATAAAAAATATTTTTTTTAATTTTTAGCGTGTTTAATAAATTTTAAATAGTAAAAATAAAAATATTAAAAGAATGAGATTTTTAAAATTGAAACTAAAGCGTTTATGATGTGTAATTGACGGTTGAATCATTTTTACAAATGTTAGGAATACAAATAAGACGATTTAAACGTTAGGGACACAAATAATATTTACCCCAAATATTGGGAACAAAAACGATACTTTATTTTTACATATTTTTTAAAAAAAATTATAAAAAAATATTTTGAGATAATAAATAATTAAAAAAATACTTTTATATTATTATATTCAAACATAATTGATAAATAAAAAAATATTTTTGTATGAAATATCCAAATATAAAATTATTTTTACTTTTTCATAAGATCTTTTAAAAAAAGATAACTCGAAATTTTTTTTTAAAAAATTTACCCAAACAAATCCTTAATATTGATGATTTATTTTGCACAGTATTTTTTTTAATTTAGTCGCTCAAAAATTAGTTTGTTATTTATTAAACTCTATTTAAAAACTTATCATTACTTAATAAATTATTTTATATATAAAATTGAATTTAAATTTTTAATACCTATTTAATTAAATTAATGAACTAACTTTTAAAATAATCCAAGTGAATTTCTTTTTTAGTCGTGAAATACTTTGGAAAGAAAGAATCATTATCACATGTATATCTCATTGAAGGATGCATAAGCCAAATTGGCCCAACCCACAAGCCCTTAACGAACCTTTCGACCCTTAACTAATTTTGCATACACACATCCATTTTCTAGCATTAAATCGTGATGAGGAGCACAAAAATGAAAAAAAAAATCACTACTATAAAAAATCAGAGAAATCAAAGTAAAGTGAAATAATTACACATGAAATTTATTCAGGGCTAATTATCCAATGGGTAATGGTAATTTAAAAAAAAATATTTTTTACTTATAAATATTTAAAATATTAATAAATTTACTCAAAAAAATAAAACTAACTCTATAATAATTAAAGATAAGGTGAGTACAAAACTACTAAAACTATAAAAAAATTATTAGAATTTTTTAAATTAACTCGATCAGGATTTATCACATTTCAATCTCCAAATCCAGTCCTTAACTACCACCACCATTTCAATCTTCAGCATTTCACCACTACTAATATAGCCATGAGAACTAAATTAATAATAAAATCAGTCAAATTATTAATTTATTAGTTTATTAGTTTAATTGGTAAGTTATTGATTAAACTAGTTAATTCAATCTTACATAAAAAAAATAAAAAATTTAAAAATAAAATTTGAAATACATATATTTACTAATATAAAATAATAAAAAAATTAATATATTTATTTTAAATTTTAATTTTAAGTTTTTGACTATTTTATATTTTTTATTTACATAAAATTGAGTCAACTAATTCAATCAATGACTTATTGGTTGAATCAAAAAACCAATGAATCAGTAATTTAACCAATTCAATTACCGGTTCGATTATGACAACTCTAATGTTTTTTCACCTTAGCTACCACCATGGTCACTGTCACTGTCGCCACCACCACAACCACTATTGCCACTGCCTCTAATAAAACAGAGGATGAAGAATAAAAATAGGGAAAAAGAAGCTGAAGCAAAATTGATTCTATAATTTTTAATTATCATTTGAATATGAAATCTTCTAAATCTACAAAAAATTATTCATATGCTAACAAATTTGGTGACTTATCAAACTACCTTATTCTAGAAGATGATATGAAATGTAACTAACAGAAAAGCAATAAAATGTATGAATTGTCATTTAGTTGCTTGAGCTTTGTTCTTTTGAGTGGACTGATCATTTGTTTTTGACTTGTTTTGGGTTGATTTATGCTTGTGCTCTGATGTGCTCTCCCAAATTGGAGGATGAAAGATGTTTAAAATTTCCAACTTAGGTAAATTGAGATGAAATGGGTGGGGATTGTGGAGATAGTGATTTAGTCAAAATATCAGCCAACTTTTTAGAAGAAGTGATAGGAAGAAGTTTAAGGACACCAATTTGTGCCTTTTAGTGCACAACATGACAATCAACCTCCAAATATTTAGTGCACTCATGATAAATGGGATTGGCCGCGATGTGAAGAGCGCTTTGGTTGTCACAATAAAGAACAAGTGGTCGGTTACAAGTGATTTGAAGAACGCCCAACAAGTTAAAGATCCATTGAAATTCACAAGTGGTACTTGCCAAAGCACGATATTTAACTTCGGTAGATGAACGAGTCACAGTAGTTTGGTTTTTGCTTTTTCAACTAATTAAAGAGTCTCCTAAAAAGAAACAATAGCTGATGAGAGAGTGGCAACTATCTGGACATCCAACCTAATCAGAGTCACCAATCCTTTCAGTTGAATTATAGAATTCCTTGAGAATAAAAGACCTTTTCTTGGACTTCCTTTTAGTACTGAAGAACACGGAGGGTAGCATTGTAATGGTTTTGAGTTGGTGAAGCCATAAATTGGCTTAGTTGCTGAGTAGCATAGGTAATATCTGGTCGAGTAGTGGTGGGGTAGAGAGGACGCCCAACAAGACGCTGATAAAGAAAAGGGTCAGCGAACAATGGACCATCATCCTGATATAAACGAATACCACTATCCATTGGCACTGAGAACTAGAATTATCCAACAAATACAAATATATTTATGTTGTGATAAAGAAATACCCTTAGTAGAATGAGCAACCTCAATTCCTATGAAATACTTAAGGTACCCAGCTAAATCCTTAATTCTAAAATTTGTATCCAAAATCCTTTTAATGTTAGCAATTTCATATATGGAATTCCCAGTGATTACTGATGCATAGTTTTGTAAAATCACAACTCAGCAAGTGCACCGAATCGTATCAAGTTCCATTATACCTCTCTTCATGGCTCTTTCAGAAGAATACAAATACTGATTGTTAGTCATAATCTTAATTAATTCCAAGACCTCTTCAGTAGTCTTCATATGCATGGATCCTCCAACTAAGAAATCCAATAAGGTTCTAGAAGCATGAGTGAGTCCATTATAAAAAATTTGGGGTTGCACCCAATCACAAAATATATTTTGGGGACATTTTCTTAGCATCTTTTTGTACCTTTTTCAAGCTTCATAGAGATATTCTCCATCTTTCTGAGTGAAAGTTTGGATATCATGTCTCAACTTTGCCAACCTCTGTGATGGAAAAAATTTAGTTAAGAACTTATTGACCAAACTATCACATGTTGCAATGCTCTTTTTGGTTGAGTTTCAAGTCACTGCTTGGCTTTGTCCCCTACAGAGAATGGAAACAACATCAGGCGATATGCTTTATCAGCGACACCATTGGATTTGACGGTATCACATATTTGTAGGAAGTTAGAGATGAACAAATTAGGATGTTTTTGAGGACTCCCATTGAATTGACAATTTTGTTATACCAAAGAGATGAGTTGAGGTTTCAACTTAAAGTTATTTGCCTCCACCGTGGGACTCACTATGCTACTTCCACAACTATTACTTGTGGGGGTAACAAAGTTTCCAAGAGTCCTCCTAGTATTGGTATTGTTATTATTGTTTGCCATGCTTTTTGACTCAACAATTTCTTCTAACACCCTCTGATTTCGAGATATTTTTTTCAATTATTGGAGTGTTCTTTCAATTTCATGATCAAAGAGAAGTGGTTCCTTGTCTTTATCCTGCATGCAAAATAGAAAAAACAAAGAAAAAAGTGAAATTCTCAACATCACAGTGAAGGGAATCTCAATGAGTAGCAAAGAAAAAAATAATTAAAAAAGTCCAATTTAGAGAATCAATTAATGTGGTAGTTGTTAATCACAATTAATCTTCGACAACGGTACCAAAAACTTGATGCAGAGCTTTTTAAAATCACAACTCGACAAGTGCACCGAATCGTATCAAGTAATACCATAGTGAGTAGGTTATCGTTCCCACAAGAATTAATGGACTAAGTAACAATGATTAATTGACTATTATAATTAGACAAAACAAAATCAGAGAGGTGAGAATTTAAACGTGTAAAGAGGAAAAAGAAATAGTGGTGCACGAATCTCCATACTTGTACATCTGTACCAGCAAGTGCACTGGGTCATCCAAGTAATACCTGAACGAGTCAGGGTCGATCCCATGAGGATTGCAGTTTGAAGTAAGCTATGGTTATCTTGCAGATCTTAGTCAGGTGGATAAAAGAGTTATGGGTTTGAATTTGGTTAAAAGCATAAAAGGAATGAAAAAGGGTAATTAGAACTCAGAAGTCATGTAAACTATGATAAGATGGTGGTTAAGGCTTGGAGATGCTTTGTCCTTCTGGATTAACTCTAGTATTGCTGTCTTCTTCAATTGTGAATGATTTCTTCTATGGCAGGCTGTATGTGATTGACGCTAGTTTAAGCAGCCGCCAATACTCCTCCAGATCTGAACCCAAGATTAGTGTTGATCCATTCTGATTGAGGGTGAAGTTCCTGCAGTTCATTCTCTTTGGTGATCCTACTCAAAATGCCACAAACAAGGTCGAATCTTTTGGATCAGAGGATGCCGCGCCTTGGTTCTAGCCTCTACCATAGAAATCCTAATCTCTCCATACCTTGGCTGAACCGGTGTCTCGAGAAGTCCCCAACGAAGTCGAGGATTAGCCGTCTAAGAAATGTATAGTCAAGCTGGCAGTTCAACTCCTTCCGCTTAAGTATTCAAACGAACCTAAGAAGAACACGGGTGGTTGTCAGGCACGTGATATTAGTATGAAGAACGAAGATGATTGTCATGGGTCATCCCGTTCATCATGTTGAAGAACAAAAATACATCTTAGAATTAAATCAAATACGGATTGAAGAGAAACAGTAATACTTTTATTAATCCATAAAACTCAGCAGGGCTCTTCCCCTCAACCTAGGAGGCTTAGAAACTCATACTGATAGAAAATACAATGATGAAATTCGTAAATATGGTGTATCCCCCCTCTAATGGGAGGTGTAAAAGTCTTTAAACATTGAACTAATGACTAGGGATTATATTAAGAAGGGTAAAACAGTCTTTTAGTGCTAAAATCCACTTCTAGGACCCACTTGGTGAGTGTTTGGGTTGAACTTTGATGAGTTCCACATGCTAGGAGACTTCTAGGGCATTGAACACTGGCTAAGGGGTCCTATTTGGGTGCTTGGATGCTAGTTTCCTTCTTTGGGTGCTGGACGCCTAGAATGGGGTAGGAAGCTGGCGTTGGACGCCAGTTTTGAGCCTTCAATTCTGAAGTAAAGTATGGACTATTATACATTACTGGAAATCTCTGAAAGTCAGCTTTCCATAGCCATTAAGAAAGCTCCATTTAGACTTCTATAGCTCCAAAAAAGCTGTTCCGAGTGAAAAGAGGTCAGATCCGGATAGCATCTGCAGTGCTTTCTCTGTCTCTGAATCAGACTTTTGCTCCAGCTCCTCAATTTCAGTCAGAAAATACCTGAAATTGCATAGAAATATACAAACTCAAAGTAGAATAAAAAATGGTGAATTTCACACTAAAACCTATGAAAACTTAATAAAAATTAAATAAAACATGATAAAAACTATATAAAAGTAATGCCAACAAGCGTATAAAATATCCGCTCATCACATAGCAAATAGTAAATGAAAATAATAATGATGAGAATCTTAAGGTTTCCGAGATATTCACTCTTTAGGAAAACAATCATTGTGTTCATTTATTAGAGGCATGCAAAGATCAATCACGACAAATCATAAATAATCAAATTCTAATTCTTTGACTGTTCAATTTCTCTTTAACCTAATTAATCGCTAATTCTTTAGTCAATTATTTAAGAAAAGAGATGAAGTACAATTTTGATTTAATTTCAAATAACTTTCAAGAATAGTCCTTAGGTTGAATTATATGTCACTTATCCAAACTAGTCTTAAACAATTGAAACTTACAAAGTGTCGCACACTCTTTGAAACTATTCCTAGTTAAATAAAAAAGTAGTGACAATTCTAAATCTTTAGGGGTGAAGAACGAAAACTCAATCATGAAATAGATTAAAGCATAAACCTCAAATAAAATAAAACACTTAGATTAATAATCCATAAAAAGATGAACAAAGCTCCTAACCTTAACCGAGGAGATTAGTTACTCATGATCCAAAGAAAAACCTATAATTCAAATTGTAAAATGGCCCGAAAGAGGAAGAAACCCTCACGTGTGTGGCTCCTCTCTTATTTATACTAACCATAAAAACTACTTCAGAATTCAAACTAATTAAAAAAAAATCAAATCCAATCTCATTAAGTCTTAATGAGTCTTAATTAGCTAATGATCTTTCTTGTAATTGAAATTCAAAACTTGGTGCTTTACTTAGTTGAAATCATAGACTTGAAACTTCAATCTTAGGCCAACAAAACACTTGAAGTTGGAGAGATTAGTGAAGGAGTAGGAAGGATTAGTAAAGCATTGAAGGCCCCTGGAAATGGCCACGCACCCCTTCATGTGTGAAACGCATGGCCTAAACATGAGAATGTTGGCCTCTGTTTCATGCTTCATGTTGCACGCACACTTTCCCCACATTGCATGCATGGAGTCCCTTGATGAATTGCCCTCTATTTGGTCTTCACATTGCACACACACTCTCCCCACGTGCAACGCATGGCTTTCCTTTGCACCAAATGGCCTCTATTTAAGTCTTCACATTGCATGCACCATCCTCCACATTGCATGCATAGCTTATGGCAGCCATGGAGTACTTTTTGTGGCTTGAGTTTGGCTGCGTTAGACGGATGTCTACTATAAATTATTATATATCATTGAAAATATCTGGATGTCAGCTTTCTAACATCATTAGAACTGCGTCATTTAGACTTCTATAGCTCAAGTTATGCTTTTTGGAGTGCGAAGAGGTCAGAAGGATCTAGTTCCATACGTTGCACGCACACTCTCCCCATGTAGCACACATGAACTCATGGCAGCCCTGGAGTATTTTTTGTGGCTTGAGTTTGGCTATCTTAAACGCATGTTCATCATAGACTATTATATATCGTTGAAAAGCTCTGGATGTCAGCTTTCTAACACCACTAAAACTGCGTCATTTGAACCTCTTTAGCTCATGTTATTCTTGTTGGAGTGTGAAGAGGTCAAAGGTGTCTAATTCTTCATGTTGCACGCATGACCTCCCATGTTGCACACAATAGATTCATGGCAGGCTTGGAGTACTTTTTATGACTTGAGTTTGGTTGCCTTAGACGCATGTCTACTCTAGACTATTATATATCGTTGGAAAGCTCTGGATGTCAGCTTTCTAACGCCGTTAAAACCGCGTTATTTGGACCTTTCTAGCTCAAATTATGCTCATTGGAGTATGAAGAGGTCAAAGTGACTTTTGGCTTGCAAGTGTGACGTGAAGTTCCGTGCGTTACATGCATGAGCACTTCATTTGGCTACTAAGAGGTGTTGATTTGGTGTTGTTTGCCTCTTCTTCCTTCTTAATTCTAGTGCTTCTCTTGATTGCTTCTTTTCATTCTTATTCTTGCTTATTTTCAACAGTGTTCTACACATACCAAAGTTCAAAACAACTTCAAGAAACATTGATTAAAAGCGTGAAAATCTTAATAAAAATAAGAAAATCACTAACTTTATTTAAAGAAATAATAACTAAAAATAATTAAAGATGTTCATACATCAGTTACAATGTCATCCTCATAAATCAATAAAATGTATATTTTATTATCCAAAATTTTGATGAAAATGCTATAATCAAAGACAGTCTGTTGATACCCACAAAAAAGCAAAAGGATAAATAACTTTTCATACCATATTTGGCTAGATTGTTGTAGGCCATATATGAATTTTTACAATTTGTAACACTGATTGGGATGAATCGAATTCAGACCTGGTGTTAGAGACATGTACAACTCTTCGGTTAGATCACTATGGAAAAAAGCATTATTGATATCAACCTCCTAAATAGGCCAGTGTTTAATGAAAGTTAAGGCCAGTACTATTCTAATTGTTGCTGGCTTCACAATAGGAGAAAAATTTTTTAAAAAATCCACTCCTTCAATCTAGAAAAACCGTCTGGACATTGCTTGATCCAATAGACCTATTTGCAACCAATTGACTTTACCTGGGAAGGGCATTCAATAAGAGACCACGTTTAGTTCAATTTAAGTATTACTAGTTCTACCCTCATAGCATCATGCCAGTGTAGATTTGTATTAGCTTCCTTGAACAACCTAAGCTCAATATTAGAGTGCAATCATAAAATAAATTTTTTGTGAAATGAAGAGAGAAAAAATTGAGAGGACAAAAGAAGGTGGGTTTGAGAGTATGAGAGAGGAGCATATGTAGGCTGATAGATGTGGTGAGAGATGAGATTGACGAAAACTTCGTCAATGTGGTGGAGGTACTGTGGTTGTTGTTGGAGGTGTTGAAGAAGTGGGAATAATGGTAGATTGTGATGATGTTGTAGAAGGTAGTGTTGAAGATGATGAAAGCTCAATGGATGTAGAGGATGGGGTCGAAGAGTGAAAGGAAGTTGGATTGAAGAGAGAACACGGTTAGATGGTAGAGATGGGTCCGGGTCAGTTGGGAAGGGAGGCCCGACGGGTAATGATGTGGAGTGTGAAGTGCGGACTTTGATTATTGAAATAAGGGTGTTGAATGTTGGAATGGTTAGGCAAAAAGTTTGTGGATTCATGTGGGTTATTGGGCTGATATAGGATGTGGCTATTTTCTGTGAAAGAAAAATGTCTTCATAGAAAAGAATATTTCTAGACACCTTAATATTTTTATCATCTAACGAATAGACAATGAAACATTTTATTCCAGTTTTAAATTTACAAAATATTTCTAGAAGCTCTTGGATCATATTTGGAGGAACGTTGTGAAATTAAGGTAAATACAAAATATAAACAACTAAAAACTTTTATTTCTTCATAATTTGGGATTTCATTAAATAAATTTTATAGGGTGTTTCAGAATTTAAAATTAAAGAAGGTACCTGTTTATTAATTAAACTGCATGACTAATGGCATATGACCAAAAAATAAGGAGAATTATTTAATTGAAATATAAGGGTTCTAGCAACATTAAAATATGTAGATGTTTATGTTTGACTCGTCCATTTTGTTGGGGAGTCTCAACGCAACTAAGTTGTTGAATTATACTTCTAAAAGAAAAGAAATCATGTAAGGTAAATTCTAGACTATTGTCTGAACTATGCTTTTAACTTTTGAATTAAATTGTGTTTCAATCAAGACAACAAAATTTTTAACATGCTGTGAAAATTCACTTTTTGTGTTTAGCAAAATCACCCAAATAAAATGATGTCTAAATGCAATAACTCAAAATCATACTAGCTCTATTAAAGCTTCAAGAAAATGACAATTTTTTTTGCTTTGAAATATGACATACGTCACAAGTTTCTATATGATGTGAGGAAATAAAAGGAAACTGCTAATGTAAAATATTAAGCCGTTGTCCAAAAAGATGTCTTAAACAAAAATGTCACAAATTAGGTGTGATAAGTGAAGTTTGTATGGAGTTTATTTTGTGAAATGTAGAAGATGGACCATTATCTAAAACATATTCAAGAATATATAACCCTTCTCTCATTTTACTCAAACCAATCATCTTCAAGTTGTTGGGTTCTTGTAATGTGCAAAATTGATGAGAAAAGGTAAGTTCACAATGAAGTTTGTGTGTAATTTTAGAAATCGAATTAAATTAAAATTAAAATATAGTAGGTAAGGAACATTATGAATAAATAATGAAAAATAAAATTTGACCACCCTTGTGTAATGAGCAATAACATGTGAATCATTAAGCATGTAAACAATGATGGGTTTAATAGAATAATATGATGAAAATCATGATAAATTGAAAGTAATGTGATCAGTGGCTCTTGAGTCAATGACACAAGCCTTATTAGAATTGAAATTAGATGAAGCATTGTTCAAAACAGAAAAGCAATATGAAGAATAAAGTAAGTGTGTATTCAAACTTGGACTAGAAAGAAATACAATTTGAAAAGAAGTGAAAAGTTATCATGCAAGCTAAGTCTTGAATCTCAACCCATTAAAGAAGAACTAAGAGGAAGCTATGCTAGGCTGGAGTGAGGCCCAATTGTGATCCTGTTGAAGTCTTTATTGGTGCCCTTTCTTCATTCACTAGGGCACAGGAGAGAGGTGTAGATATTACATTGTTGAAGAAGCCACTACCGCTACCAAGTTGACGAGGATGATTAGGACAACGTGAATGTCCAGGTGGATACCCATGCTTTCCATAACATACCTCCACTGTATATACGGTTCGGCCACAATGAGTACATACTTTAGAGTAGGAGGTGCTGCCACGACTCAAACTAGAGGAAGGAGAGCTTCATCCGCGTTCTATGGAGGCATAGCTAGTATCAACGACGGCGGTGAGTGTGAGCTGCTCGTTGAGTAGTCCCAAGGCCAACTACAGTTGTCATTCATGCTGAATGACAATGGCAAAGACTCTGTTGACAGGAGAAAGAGGATCGAGTAAAAGGATTTGGGAGCGAACCACTGAAAAACACTCATGAAGGCCCTTAAGAAACCTAATGATAAAATCTTGGAATTTGTGTGTTTTGGCTAGACAAATGCAAGCAGGTAGAGGTCTTGAGTTTTCCAATTCTTTCCAAAAAGACTTTAAAGATGTGTAAAACTCAATGGCTAAAAGAGTTTTTTGTTTCAAACCGTAGACTTCTCCTTGAAGTTTTGTAATTTTAAGGAAATCAGACTATGAGAAGCATTCCTGAAGGTCTGATCAGGCGTTCCCGAAGGTTTGACCAAATGGCAGAGGCAGAAGATAAGTAGATGACACTAGGGGTGTTCAGGATGCGGTTTGGATTGGTTTTGAGTCAAAAACTCATCCGATCCGAACACTAATTTTACTTGTGGTGTGGTTTGGATTAGATGATTTAAAAAAAATCCGATCCGATCCAATCCAATTTCAAGCGGTTTGAATTGGATTGGATTTGCGGTTTTATAAATTAAAAAAATTAAATACATATAACAAGTCTCAACATCAAATTTTAAATAATCAATAATGACATAACAAGTCTCAATAATATCTTAAAAAGCCAACGATAACATAATAATAGAAATAAAATTATAGGTTAGTTAAAATAAATAAATAAATAACATTTTGAAAATAAAATATTTATTAAATAATAATACATGAATAATATAAAAATTGTATAACAAATTGAACATGTTATAAGTATAATTGTAAATATAATAATAAAATAATAATATTATAGCACATTGTGTGGTTTGGATTGGATTGAATCGGTTATAAAAAGTAGATCCGAAATCCGATCCGATCCAACAGTTTAGAAAAAAATAGAATCCAATCAAATCCAAATCAGTGTGGTTTTAATCGATTTTCGATTTGGATAGGATTGGATAAGCAATTTAATTTAGATCGGTTTGAATTTGAATACCCCTAGATGACACTATAGGTGATTAAGGGAGACAAAGAGTGGAAGAGCTATGAAAGAATAAAGTTGTTGCATCTTTCCCAAATTGAAATCCGGGAGTCATCCGGAGATGGGAGAGGAATAGAAATGGCAAGAAAAACAATTTTGTTCTTAGATATGACAGCCATTTAAAAAGAACGGCTCCAAGAATGATAGTTATTTCCAATTAGAACTGGAATCACAAGGATAGAAGTGGGATTCTCACTTGGATGTATATAATATGGGTTAGTGGTGTCTGTAGCAATATTGATAAAAATTTTGTCTATGACGGAGGAAGGAGAGGAAGAAGATTTCTTGTTTAGATTTGAAGTTTTAGCCATAACAAACGGTGGGTATGAGAGGATGAACAATAAAAATAGGTAAGAAGAAGCTGAGACAAAGTTGTTGGTATATTTCTTGCTTATCATTTGAATAAGTGTGTACAATATATATACATGTGCTCCTATACTATCATATGCATAGCTTAATGAATCATCATGCAATTTTTCAAATCTTCAAAAAATGATTCATATACTAACAGAATTTGTGACTTATCAAATTAACTTATTCTAGATGGTATGAATGCAACTAAGAAAAAAGCAATAAAATGTATGAATTGTCATTTAGTTTCTTGGGATTTGTTCTTTTAAGTGGGATGATCTTTTGTTTCTGACTTATTATGGTTTGATTTATGCTTGTGCTCTGATAGTCTCCTTTTGAAATCCTAGTGAAAAGAGTGAAAGATTTTTATGTCTATAATTATGGACATAGAACGCCATTGATGTTTTCATCTTGAACCAGATTCTTGCCATTCATTACAATTTTTCATTCTCCTCCAATTACTGTCTAATGATCACAATTTCACAAACTTCAAATCCCAAACTCCAAACTCCATTCCCTCTAAGAAATTTTTCATATACACTTGAGATGGTGTAGAAGTAAAAATGGAGAACCTCACCGTCAAATGCATTCTCGAAGAGGTTAAAGAGATGAAGTCCAACTCTTCCCATGATTTCACAAGTCTTCCTCTCAAGTTTTCATACTTTTTTTAATTATTTTTTTATTTTTTTAGTTTTTTAACTAGGGTCTATCTGAAGTCTGATATCTTTTTTGTGGTGGTTGTGGAGAAACTTTGTTGGATTAAGTTTCATAGAGATCAAATAATTTGTGTTATGGTAAATTATTTTGTGGATTTATGACAAATTTTATAAAGCTTGGTATTTTAGATTCATGACACTAGTAGTTAATTTTAGAAACATGTTAAAGAAATTATTTAATTGAGCTTGTGTGAATTGTTCTATTTCTATTGCTGATGGTGGTAGTTAGGGATGAAAAAGAATTTGGATGGTGATAATAAATTATTGAAAATTATGCTAATGGTAAAGAGTTGGAGACTAGAGTGGGATAGATTAGGTTGGAAGGTTAGTTTAAGAATTTCGAATATCTTTTTAGAATTAGGATAATCTTATTAATTGAAATACATTTTTTATAGATACAAAAATAGTTTTACTTTTTCGTGAGTAAATTTATCAGCATTCTCAATATTCATAAATAGAAATAATAGTTTACTCTAAAAAATTATTAGTCCTCATAGTATAAGGAACCGTTGTCTTGTAACCATTTTAAATTTTTGAGTGCATCCAAATTGGCATGCTGAATTTTTTATAAAAATTATTCTCATACAAATGGCATCTTCCCACCATTATTATTCTTATTGTTACCTTTATTTGAGTATTCACCGTTAATTAATGATATGTATAGAACAAATATTACAATGACATACCTATAAATTTAAAATAATCTACCATGTGTTAATATTAACTAGATGTGTGACAAAATAAATGAGAATAAAATTCAATATAATTACAATTTGAATGGGAGATTTTTTCATACAATAATGTGTTTGTTGAGCTTAAATTCAACTTTTTAGACAGTGAAATAGATGATAGAATAAGTTTGCATTTCTCTTTCAATCTCAAATTTTTTTTCTCTAACGTTTTGCTTTGTGAAAGAAAATCTTGCATCGATCAAGTCTTATTAAATAGTAGTGGCCATTCCCCCTCTTTATCCTCTCCTTTTTTAATCCTTTCTTCTTCTCCTATTTTTACCTTATTTTCAATTTCTCTTCTATCCTTGTTCTTCTTCTATTTGATTTGTTTATCCTTTTTCTCTCATCTTCTTGCGTCATCCTTCCTCTTCCACCATCCCTCCTCTTTCTTTGTCCTTCTTCTATCTGATTTATTTATCCTTTTCCTCCCATCTTCTTGCATCATCATTCCTCTTCCACCATCTCCACCTTCTCTCTCTATTGTTTTTAAAATATATATTTACTCAAATCTAAACTTTTAAAAATAACAATTTTAACTTCAAAATACATAATAAAATAAAATAGTACTATAATTATAATAAATACTTTTGAACACATATTCAAGTTCTTCACAAGTATGCGTCTAGTTCAACATAACACACACCATCAAAGTTTCATATAGCACAACAAAAATAATAAACTGAAATTCTTTAAAAAGACGAGAGTTCGTGACATCACATAACTTGGAGACTATATTATAGAGTATTTTGATCATCTTTTATATGAAAATAATTTAATAATTATCAATTAAGTAATTATATTAGTTATTAATTGTGTTAACGCATATTAGTAGTAATTTAGTAATTATTAATTATAGTTGTTACTAATTAGAGTAGTTAATAATTAATTACAATTATTATCTTAGTAATTATGAATTATGTTAGTATTATTATTTAGAGTAAAGTGACTCATAAACTCCTGAGGATTCACACTTCGGACAGATTAGTTCTTAAAAAAATATACCAATAAAATTTTTCAGGATAGTAAATATGGACATACTAGGGTAAAAAAATTTAATTTGAACTAACTTAATCCATATTTGTTATCAATATAGTAGAGTATGTATTAGTAAGTATATTAATTATTAATTAGTAGTTAACAATCATATTAATTGTTGTTGTTGTTATTGTTGTTGTTACTAATATTCATGATTTGTGTTTTCAAACTTCAAATAATTTACACATTAGACATTTAAACCAAATAGACTCATATATGATATCAGAGTGGAGGAAGAACTAAGAGACAATAGATTTTACCATGTTTCTCATATTGACAAGATTAAGGTTCATTAGCCCACGATAAATGCATGCACTGGTTAAGAAATGACATCCTGAGACGCACTTTTTATCTTTCGCACAGTGAGTGTATAATCATATTTGATGATATCTCGATGACCATAAAACTCTAGACTGATAGCCTACTAGTAATTAGAATAACTGATAATAGCACAATAGGACTAGAGAATGAGTGCCTTATCCAATTTGGCACAGCACCTGGGTCGAATGACCACAAAGGAAGCAAGACCAAACTAACACGGGACTACACCAATAACAAAATGAAATAAATCCGAATACTATTTTATTATACAATAATAATAATAATAATAGCTAAACTAATACTTTATTAAAATAATTAATTATATCTAAATTTTTCATTAACATGATTACTAAGATTATAATTTAAAACATACTACAATTAGTAGTTATCTGTATTGACATACTAAAAAAAATTGGTATATACAAAGTATCAAAATTCAAAGTATGCATGAAAGATAACTCTTCAGATGGATACTAGCTAGTTAGTGCATTTACAACATCTGTTACATCTGTCTCAACGACTATATCATCTTCATTCTGATCTTTAGATGGACCAACAATTTGATAATTTCAAATTCTTCTTCGCTTTAAGTATTATAACCTGTCTAGTCTACATTAGGCTTCGATAAATCAACCTTGACAATTTTCTCAAACTCAACTTATAACTCGATAATTGAGACTTGTGCTCTAGTTTGATGATAGGTCAAAAATATTCCTTGTATACTTGCTTCATCTGCCACATGCAATATTTGAAATTGAATGAAACTACCAAATACTAATATAGGTTGTATATACAGAATATTTATCACTCTCTTTAATACTTTATGATCCACACTTTAACAAAGTGTACTCTTAAGTGTTTTATATTTTATTGTAAGAGGAACAACAATAATATATGAATTTCAACATACAAAATTCACACTGTCGTGTATTTGAAGTAAAATATGATCATTGTAATATATTTTAAAACTAATATGACCCTCCATTTTGTACACTCAAATAATTTTTTCCTCACTCAAAATACAAAACAAACACTCTAACTCTAAACGCGGCTAATAAGACCATCACCTCTTTTATAAATAGTTTAATTTTAAAGTAAACTACCAAAATGATATCTAAAAGTTTACAAAACTGACAAAAAGAATCCTAAAAAATACTAATAACAAGTCTTTGAAATGTTTAAAAACGCGACAAAAAGAACCAGATATTAAATATATATTCTAAAAAAGATTTTAAAGATTGGGTTTTGATGCAAATTTTTGCAATTATTATTAGAAAAATAAGATCTTTTCATCCTTAAAATTTGGTAATTTTATGTTAAGTGAATTTTAAAAAATATTGTGAATTACTACATTTTTTTTTGAAAAAGCAATCTAGAAATTAAATTTTGCTCCGAATTTTTTTGTACACATTCTAAATATTTATTCAAATGTTGCCACAAAAATTTGAATGGATAAGCCGTTTGTTAAATACAATGTTATTTTTGTCACTTACAAAAAATATAATAATTATTAGTTATTTTTGTCGCATTTTTAAATTATTTAAAGAATGTTTCATCGATAACATCTTTTATAAATCTTTTTGTTAATGACTAAATTTTTCAGACATCAAATTGATAACTAACCCTTAATTATTTTTTCTAAATCCTGGCAATACAAATTGCCACTGACGAATTGACAAAACAACACTAAAGAATTGAACTTTACTAATGTTTTTCTAACAAAATGTCACTTACATTTTCTACTTTTTTTTACTCTTTACCAGCAAAATGTCAGTGACGAATTGTGCTTAAATTTTAAAAAAATTCACATGCCAATAAAACACATCAATTAAAAAATAATTATAAAAAATATCATATAACTTCCAATAACTACAAAATTTAGCCAATCTTTTGAGTTTATAATGAACTTTTCAAAGGACCAAGTTGCCCGTCAAGTAATATTTGACATGAAGCTGAATGCCCCAAAATATTTGAAAGAAAAAATAACTATTTATACGTATAAATTTTGAAAACGCTGACAAAAGTATCCATTAAACAAAGAAATTAACATTATACCAATAAAAGATGAGTTTTGTACGACAAAAATATTTAAATTCCAATTTTTTTGTTGACATTTTAATAAAATTTTCTGATTAACCTCATCCTTTATTTTCAACCTTTCACTCTACCGCCGCTTCTTCTTTCCAAAATCCTAACTTTTCATAACTATCCACCTACTAGGACTTGTTGAATCTGTGAACCTCATCCACGAATAGAATAGTTCTCTGGTTGCTCTTTACTCTCAGCTTTCTAGCCCTATCCACGACGTTCTTGACATCTTATTTGACTCTGCTGGTGACAACGGATACGGAGACAACACGATAACAAGGTCATTGGTGATGGGGGAAAAGAGTTGATAATGGTTCTAGTGATAATGGTCTTGCCGGTGCCAGGGGAAGGATGAAGGGAGACTGTTGCGGTGGATGGCAAAGTGAAGGAGGAAAGTGGGGGAGAGGAGATGGTCTTGACCATGCATCGTTGAGGGTTCTGGGGCGGAGGTGCTCGTATAAGGGCTCGTGGGTGTTCTTTTAGGAAGGGCGAAGAGAGTTGAAGAAGAAAGATTGAGGATTGGAATTTGAGGAGGGTAGTGATCTTTGGCGTTTTGAGAGCGGGATGCCTGTGTGTTATTGTTGCTCAACATCAATTGCTTGTCCTTTTTGTGGGCTTTGGAGTGCTCCGAGTGCGAGATGAAAAACTGTTCTATCTTGGGTTGCGTGGGCACCAGCGGTGGGGAAGGTGAAAGGTTTGATTTGTGAGCGAGGACCCATTTGGTGGCTTTCACGGTGGATTTGCCACCGGTGGCAGCCAAGACGCGGCTTTCTTTGTGTGAAGGAACTGGTCGAGGTCCTCACCACTACTACCACCATCATTGATTTCGGCCTAGTTTGTTGTAGTAGTTTCGGATTCTATGGCAATGGTTTCAAAGGTACAGGTTGGGTTATAGAGGATTGGCAAAGTGAGTTGAAGTTGAGAGTGTGGATAGTTTGATAATTTTATTAACAAGTCTACAAAATTTTAGGATTTGGTTACTTTTATCATACGGAATCCATTTTTCATGGGTATAGCGTTAATTTCCTTAGTTTATGGGTACTTTTGTCAACGTTCTTAAACTTCATGGATACTTTTGGTAGTTTAATTTATTTGAAAATAGAATCCGACAGCTAAATTGAGCATGGAAACATATTCGTGTACACAAAAATAAAAAATTATGGTTAGGTGGCTTGAACATTAAAAATAGGATTAACTACTTATTCAAAATTTGAAAGATTCAGCCACTGATAATTTTTTTGTTTGAAAAATGTTATCTCGACAAAACGATTTTTGAATAGTTTGAAAATGACAAAAAATTAACTAACAAAATTATTTTTTGTAAGTGACAAAAAAAACTTTCGTATTTAATAAATAATTTATCCATTTGATTTAAATTTTTGTGACAACATTTGAATAAATATTTAAAAGGTGTATAAAAAAAATCGAAACAAAATTTAATATCTAGATTTAAAAAAACATGATCATTCACAATAAAAAATTAAAAAAATATTTGACATAAAATTATCAAATTTTAAAAATAAAAAATTATTTTTTAATAATAATTTTAAAAATTTACATCAAAATCTAGTCTCTTAAATCTTTTTTTTTAAATATATTATTTTGGTAGATTATTCTCAAAGATAATACTGATAAAACAGTGTTTGTACAATTACCGCATGGAACTCAAATTTGCCTTAAGAATTTAATTATCAATTGCCCAATCATAGCTGTTCAGCAATGAAATTTTCATTATTTCATGTTCAAAAGTCGGTTTCATATTCTCATTTGCCGGTAAAATATTATTAAACTTTTGGAAGATATTTTTTTTTTGAAAAAAAAAGAGCTTAAGCTTTTTTTGAAAATTATTAAATTATTAAAAATGATTAGTTTTTATAATATTTAAAGAGAAAGGCTAAATATTTTTTAAAAAAGATAAATATATTCATAAGTGATATTTTCATTTGTAAATATATTTTCTTTAATTTTTTATTATTTTTAAATTCTTATTTGAACACCTTTATTTCTAACAATAATTTGTTGTTGTGAATTTCCAAATTTCTAAGTCATCATTAATAGGACAATTTACTATAATAAATAATATAGAACCAAATTTAGCAGAATGTATAAAATAAAAAATAGATACAAAAATACATTTTTTTATAATTTATGTAAACTGCGACACGGTTTACCAATACACGTAATCCGCTATAGGGATGTCGCAGATTACGTGCTACGGAAAATAAGCATAAACCGCGACAGGGGTGTCGCGGTTTACGTGTGGATGAATAATGTGCATAAACCGCGACAGGAGTGCAGCGGTTTATGCGTTAATATAAATATGCTGAAGGGGTCTCGCGAATTACATTTGTGCTGGAGATAAAGTTTTTTAGAGAGAGAAAGAGAGGTTTTCTAGAGAGAGAAAAAGAGAAAAGTGTGTGTAAGTGGAGATCGAAGCGGGACTATGGCGGAGGCATGCAGTCTTTACAGGCTCAACGGCATTGCGCACGTTGCTGGCAGCATAAACGAAGAGGTTAGTTTGGTTATTTTTAGTTAATGTACTTTGTATAATATTTTTCGTATGAGTGTGATTTAGGTATTTAAATTTAGATTTAAATTATTATTTTAAATCATAAAATGTAGTATTTAATTAATTTAGATTAAGGTCTTGAATCGTTTATGCCTTTCATTGAATTTTGTGACTAGAAAATAGAAACTATATGTTACCTGTTTAAACTTTAATATTGTATTTTTTGTGTTAGATTACTTTAAATTAGTGTTGGTTTTTTTATATGTTTGGTTTCTTCTATCACATGCTCCAGCTGACTAGGTGTATTTATAGTGTCCGGAGGCAGCAGAACATGCCTCTGCATGACAGGATCGTACCCTATATGGAGAGGGCCGGTTTGTACCACCTGGCGAGGCTCAACGCCAGGTGGTTCTAGTTGGACGAGCCCTTAGTCAGCGCTTTCATTGAGAGGTGGCGTCTTGAGACGCATACCTTTCATATGCCCTTTGGAGAGTGCACTATCACGCTGCAGGATGTAGCATACCAGTTGGGCTTGCCCGTGGATGGTTTACCTGTATCCAGGTGCCTTAAAGATTTTGAGAAGTTTATGGAAGAAGGCAAACTGACGTGGGAGTAGTTTCAGGAACTGTTTGGCGGGCTTCCACCACAGAATAAGGTAAAGCAGTATACAATCCACTTCACCTGGTTTCATGAGAGGTTCACGGTGCTGCCAAATGATGCTACGGAGG
The DNA here is from genome assembly GCF_000817695.3 of Arachis duranensis. Taxonomy (NCBI): domain Eukaryota; kingdom Viridiplantae; phylum Streptophyta; class Magnoliopsida; order Fabales; family Fabaceae; genus Arachis; species Arachis duranensis. The sequence goes on along the minus strand of NC_029774.3, from coordinate 116,978,007 downwards.
AGACCGTACGCATATATGCACGGGCTTATATTATGATGCTGCTTTCCACTCAGTTATTCGGTGACAAGAGTGGAAACCGGGTTCATATATGGTGGTTGTCCTTTGTGGCGAGGCTTGATGATATGGACAGTTATAGCTGGGGGTCGGCAGCGTTGGCCTGGCTATATCGTTGCATGTGTCGGGTGGCCAACAGAACCGTGACGTGTAACAGCCCAGACCACCCGCTAGCATGATATTGTCCGCTTTGGCACACAAGGCCTCACGGTTTTGCCTTTGACGATAGGGATGATAGCCGAAGCCCCCACATTCACTCATCAAAATGCATTATGCTAGGGAGAGGTATCCACACCCTTATAAGGCATGCTTCGTTCCCCTCCCCAACCGATGTGGGACCTTACAATCTACCCCCCTAAGGGAGCCCAACGCCCTCACTGGCACATCGATCTGGGCTCTGGCTCTGATACCATCTGTAATAGTCCAAACCACCCGCTAGCACGATATTGTCCGTTTTGGCACACAAGGCCTCACGGATTTGCCTTTTACGATAGGGATGATAGCCGAAGCCCCCCACACTCACTCGTCAAAATGCGTCATGCTAGGGAGAGGTATCCACACCCTTATAAGGCATGCTTCATTCCCCTCCCCAACCGATGTGGGACCTTACATGACGAACTTGGCAGCCACCTGTAGCTACTGCAGTCATGAATTTTCTGGCGGTTTCCTAGCCTCAAGCCGCAGGGATTCAACACATATTCCTTCCCATTAGCTTCCAAGTATACATATCTGTACAATAAGACTTGAACTGTAACTTTTTTTTATTATGGTTCTACCTGTTAACATTGTATAACATTGTATTCGTTCAGGTGAGCCACCTACTTGTGACATCCGACCACAAGGAGGAGAGAGTCATCCAGCATCGCCTAGCGTTGGACCGATTAGGCGATCGAGATGTAAGTTTATTCATTTTGTTTCAATTTTTATCTAGTAATTAACTATATATTTGTTAGTTAATAGACTAATAAACATATTCTATCAATGTCTGTAGATTGTTTGGGAGCCTTATGCTTCGCTCGACGTGATGGCTGTTGTTCATTCAGAGATTCTCACAGAGGAGCACAGTCGGTTATGGTGTGCATGTACTTGCTTGATATACTTCGCCGTCATTGAGTGGCACCAGGTGGATAGGGTGCTGTCACAGCTGGGTGGCGTTCAGCACGAGCTTGAGCCGACCTCGAATATAGACTGGCTCCATGCTAAGAATGGGAGGGGTGGGGATAGATGGTTCCCGAGCTACAATCAGGTATGGCACCTTAGTTGGCAAAAGAAGGTTGATGCAGTCTTGAGTATCCCCCGGGTTCTTGATCCCAGGCCGTCCACAAACTTTCTGCGATGGTGGTACAGAGTGGCCCATAGGTTTCTGTCGCCGGATTCCTTGATTGCCGATCCTAGGGCCGAGGAGATTAGTCAGGATGTTGTTTAGAGAGGGTCATCACAGGCGCCTTCTAGGGTTCCGATGCTAGACGTGCCTGATAACAGGCGCGTCGAGCGGCGACGACGCATTGGTACCCGGGCTACAGACCGTGAGTGGCGATGGCTGGATGATATGATTTAGGATAACAGATCTGGTGGCGACGGAGTCGGACATGCCGATCACCGTGTCTGGCGTGGCCATCCTCAGCGTCGGGGTGGTTCATCATGGGTCGCATCCGGTGGTCCTGATGATAGACCCACTAAGCAGGTAGGGGAAGAGACCCAGGAGGTTCCTCTTACACATGTTTCGAGCTCCCAGATATACCATGAGATCCATGGCCAGATGTATGATGACCTACTGGGTCCGACTTTCTCGATGGATATGGACCACGAGGTTGGGAGTTCACACTTCTATTCCGAATTTGTAGATCTCATCCGGGATGACGACCCTCTACATTTTTAGCAGTAGACCCCACAGGATCAGGTGCCTGAGATCCAGCCCCAGATGAACGTACATTGCACAGGGGTTTCACCCAGATATGGAGGATATGCAGCGGTACCAGCCACAGATGTCTGAACCTCATGGGTTCCAGCCCCAGCTACATGTATACCTGAATGAGTCTGCTGGCAGCTCGTATGATAGTTGGTTGGGCATGGGAGGGACGCCTCCATCTGCATATGGTGTGGGCATGCCCGTCGATCCTCCAGCACAGCAGCGCCAGAGGCCAGCTAGAGTGAGACGGGCCGCTCGATGTGGTACAGGGTCGCGTCTCCTGGGCGCATTTGGACATGACTCTCACGAGGAGGATGAGGACAGGCAGGAGCCGTAGTTTACTATTTTATGTTTTCATTGATGATACCTATGTATGTCAGATTTGTCATGTACTTTTGTATTATGTGTTTGTACTTAGTTTATTTCCATTGAATTAGGTGTGTGTAATGTATGGTTTTGTTAACCATAGACATACTTTATTTTATGGTTATGCAAATTGCTCACTAACCATAAACCGCTACACCCCGATCGCGATTTATGTACATTATTCATCCACACGTAAACCGTGACACTCTTGTCGCGGTTTATGCTTATTTCCCCTAGCACGTAATCCGCGACATCTTTATAGCGGATTATGTGTATTGGTAAACCGCGGGACCCCTATCACGATTTATATAGATTATAGAAAAAATGCATTTTAGTATCCATTTTTCATTTTATGCATTTTGATAAATTTGGTTCCCATAACACTTATTCGTATTCTTCTTTCTAAGTATGTCTTTACAATTTTTTTGTATTTTTAAGAATCATGAGTAAAATTTTTCCCATAAAAAATTACTTCTCTTAATCTTTGTATGTAATAACAATCATTGATTTATAATAAACAGTGACCTTAAATGGCCACATCAAGAGATCATTCTTAATTTTTTTTAATTGTAATATTAGAATTAAACATTTGAAGAACTATAGTATCATATTCTTTATAATTGTTTTTAACGTTAATATAACTATTTCTAATAATATTCATGCTCCAGATTTAAATGAGATGCTCATGAGTATGATAATGAGAGGCACGGAAAGTGCAGCTAGAACAACTAATGAAGCTATTAATTGTAAATCATTCTGACTGAGATTCTTATTGAAGCTCTTTTGCAATAGAAATAGCATGAACCATGTATATGCATGTGATATAAATGACTTGAGCAGATCCAAAATATTTATGTCAATTTAGCATAGTAGACAACCATCAAAGATGGCTTCGGCGTCTTTTTGACCAAGCACATCAATCTATGTATTTCTTTAACATATCTAAAAGCTTCCTACAAATGGGTAAGCAAATTATGATGTTATATTTGTTAACAACTTTTTGGTGTCAAACCTAGTAAAAATATAACTTGTGATTCACAACTAACCTACCAATGTTCGAGTTCGGTTGTAATTTTTAGATGATCAAACCTTGTATCCAGATATAGTCGCAAGCTCTCAGGAGTTGAAAGATCTAGCCTGTCACGTTAATCACCACATTTATTAAGATGGATCAAATGGTTTCTTATAATTTCACATATATAATATGCGGAACTTGTTCGCTTATATTACTTACAAAATAAAAAAAGAACAAGAAGAATACAATTTTCAAATCAGAATTGTTAAAACTGGACCGAATCGACCGATTCGACTAGAAAATTAATAAACCAAATTTTAAATCGATTTGGTTCGTTGATTAAACCGAATAAAAAAAAGAACCGATGTGAACTAGTCCGACCGAATTGCTAGAAGTTAAATTTTTTCAAAATGAGTGGGGTGGGTTTTAAACCCCCTGTCCTCAATGAAAAACGAATAAGTCAAAACCATTAGATTGTCACCCTTTTAAATATATAAATTATGGTGAATTCTACCCAACCCCCTCTAAAATAACATGTAAGTTACCCTTCATGATGTGTCACACTTTAATTGGTCATTATCTTAACTATAGTTGGATTATTTTGTAATTTATTATTTTAGATGGGTAATTGTATAATTTTTTAAAATATTAAAATTCTACCCCGTTAATTGAAGCACGTTCTCACGCAATCTCTTTGTACAGTGCATCATTTCTTAATGGGTCATTGAATTGTCATGGTTGCCATGACTCATGAATCACTCCTTACCAATATCAACATCATTATTAAATTTTTTTCATTAAAAAATATATATTTATTTAATTACGTGATGGAATATATATTCATATGTAAAATATAATATAATAAAATAAATATATTCAAAATATTTAAAAGTATATTT